>NC_091469.1:265879050-266179050 GCF_036971445.1 Narcine bancroftii | reverse complement strand
AAATCAGATAGAACAAAGCAAAGGCAGCATAATTTTGCTATTTTGAATAATACTTAAAGTGCTAGAGTGGAGGGGCAGAACAGTACATTAGTTGTAGAAGGTCAAAGTAAAATTTCTGCAGAGAGTAGCTTGCAGAGTCACCTCACTTCATCTAAAACGTTGTTCATGTGATTCATGAAGTGGTTCAGGCTACTTCATTAAACACATTTAAGGTTCAGTTAGATAGATTTTTACCAGGGATATGGGGAGAAGGCAAGTAGGTGGAGTTGAGTCAATGAATGGCAGAGCAGGCTCAATGGGCCGGATGGCCTATACCTGCTCTTATTTGTTATGTCTGAAATGAATGCAGCACATTTTGTGAGAAGGCTCTTACGTTACCATCCTGAGAATCACTCCAAGTGAGCTTTCAAAATAAGAATTTTACAACTTCACCTTGCTTTATAAAACTACATTGTAATCCACCCAGCAAACGATGTTACATCTGCTCCTCTTCCCCTCTTCTTGGTCACTTCAATGTTATACTATTTTGAGTAGGAGTGTTATTTTGGTATATCATATTCTTTCAATGTTACTTTTAAATCCTACTTGCTTTAGAAGTTTTTTTTCCCCTTGATATTTCATTTTTGTCAGTATCCTTTTCCAATAGATACTGATGCTGCAACATGTCCTGGAACACCATCCCTTTGGAATGTTTCAACACCTCAAAAGTTTTAAATCTTATGCCAACACACTGGCTTTGTCCTCTTACTTTTATCAGTGGATGCCTGGAGATTTTATTCTTAAGTCTCACTCACACCTGTAATTCCAAGTCCTTGTTACCTCAGATATTATGAAAAATAAACACCATGTCAAGATTCTTGGTTTTCCAGTATTTTGTGAGAATCCCTAGAAATGCAGTGGATCATCCACCCCGAACTTCACTCGTATATTGGGGGTTTACTGGATAGTCTCCAGATTGGAGGACCATCGCCTTCCCAAGATCGTGTTATATGGCGAGCTCTCCACTGGCCACTGAGACAGAGGTGCACCAAAGAAGAGGTACAAGGACTGCCTAAAGAAAGCTCTTGGTGCCTGCCACATTGACCATCGCCAGTGGGCTGATCTCGCCTCAAACCGTGCATCTTGGCTCCTCACAGTTCGGCGGGCAGCAACCTCCTTTGAAGAAGACCGCAGAGCCCACCTCACTGTCAAAAGACAAAGGAGGAAAAACCCAACACTCAACCCACCAATTTTCCCTTGCAACCGCTGCAACCGTGTCTGCCTGTCCCGCATCGGACTTCTCAGCCACAAACGAGCCTGCAGCTGACGTGGACATTACCCATCCATAAATCTTCGTCCATGAAGCCAAGCCAAAGAAAGAAGAAGATTTATCTGCATCTAACTTCGTTACATGCGAATTTGTGTTTGAATCTGAATTCACATTAATATTGACTTTTTTCCAGGGCTAAGACCAAGACTACAATACACAAATGTGTTGGAGAAACCCATCAGGCCAGGCAGCATCAATAGGAAGTAAAGAGTAACCAATGTAAGGCAAAGGCCCAAAACTTCCTCTGATTGCTGCCATGTCCTGCTGAGTTTCTCCAGCATACTTGTGTTTGCATTCAGCCCCAGCATCTCCAGACTTCATTGTTTAACTAAATACCACACTACATTTTCAGTCCAGGAGTGTATTCATATTTCTTCTTCTACTGCTTAACTTTATATCTGAACCTCTGATTTCCATTCCTTAAAGAATATGGACAGTGTTGTGGGAGAAGTTAATGCCAATGGGTTACAAGTTTTCACTGGCCATTTTATCGGAATCTAAGTAGTAGCTAGAATCAACCATTGATGGTCTCTGCAATTCTAGAGAATTGCATCAAAAGAGAAAGAATTTGATTAGGATTTCTGTTTCAAATCACCACTGCTCGCTGAAATGTGCGTGCACTTGTTGATATGCACTTTCCAGCTGAACGCAGTTTCACAAATAAACTGTCACATTATGAGGTTAATAAACAAATTCCAACATTGAAGTCAACTGATCAAAAGATGATAACCACACTAAATAAACACTGGAGGTGCATTAGAAAAGATGGCTCAGCTATTTTAAACTAGTCTGGCAATGTTAAAGAAAGAACTGTTGATGCTGCATAGCTACTTCTAAGGACAAGCATTACAAATAATTAGAACACAGCTTCTTTAAATACTTAGTCCATCAATTCCATGGAACCTTCTCCCTGTCTTGCACTGTTAGCCAGAATCAGACACACACAAGGTAAAGACTGTACAACAGGCTTTAATCCACAAAACTTCCACAGAGCTGCAGCAACTCTGAGTGAGGCCTCGGGAGGCCGGTGCAGGCTTATATCCCAGAGGGTGATTGACACGTGGGGCTTGATCGATTCAGGGCGACTGATTGACAGCCAGCCAGGTGTTGTCCTGTCCCCTTACTCCTGCAGGTACAGAGGTTTCCCCCTGCAGTAGGCCTGTGGTGTACCACCACACCCCCAATATTCCATCCATTTCCAACTACTGTCTGTCCTAATCCTTTCATTTTGTTTGCTAACAATAATCTTCCATTGCTGAGGTCATTTTTTTTTGCCATCTCCTCACTATGAAGCTCATTTCCTTCTGTCCATCTCTTTCAGTGGTTCCTTCAAATAGTTCATTCAAAAATATGATACTCTACAAACAAATTGCCTTTTCTTTTCCTTCACTGCCTCCTTGAGAGAGTATTTAAACATCCATAAGAATGTGCAAAATCCCCAACCACCATAACTGACTAAGTGAGTCTGATTGGGATAGATTTTATCTCTCCTCCTGATATGTTTATTTTTTGACATTCATTTCCCTTCTTCACAAACAACCACAATATTTCCCTTCCCCAAAGTTAAGAAAATTCAAACTTTACTCCTTTTTGCTCTGCTTCAATTATCCCTCATGTCCGATTCCCTATTTGCTTTGAATCCTCCAGTCACATAGTAACCAATCATCTTTGTATGTAACTCTATAAATAGAGTAAAACAGATGACACACGGAGAAAATGTGACTCTTTTCTTATATCTATTCAAAGATTTGTTTAGTGGAAACCTAAAATATAATCTCATGGTATTTGTGTTTTTTTTTTCAATTCTTTTTCTCAGGCCTTAAGAATAATAACTTGATTGTTCCACATCTAAATTCATCTGGAGTCAGCTGTGAAAAGTGGGTTATGTGATCACACAATGCATTGTACAATTGTAAGCCCCATCTGTGTTCATGTACTCTCCCTGCAAAATTAAGTTCCATTGACTTCAGTGAAATAAAATTTCACTACAAATGCACTGAAATAGCATATTTAGCTTTACCATTCACGAAGAATTGATAATTAATAATCCAGAGCACAGATAACAATGTGATATCTTCTATTTGGCTTTGTGCTTAAGGGAAGGAAACTGTTTCTGCTTCTGAAAAGTTAGGTTAGTTGCAAGGTCTGGAAGTTGGTCGTGGTGAAGAAGACAATAAAAATGCTGAAGATGCTTTGAAGATAGTTGAAGGGGAAATTGGGTCTTGCAATTATTATTAAAATATTATTAAAAATATGTAACAGCTGGTGTTTGATGTATCATGTACTCTCTGTTATTCTATATTTGAAATATGCTAACAAAAAAAAATCAGGTCCAAACTTTCAGCAGATATAGTTTACAACAGTTTGTATTAAAACATTGAATGTCACATTTATTTCAAATTTCTGCACTTGCTAAATTCAAAGCCATTAGTTATTTAAAAAATTATTACATTTAAAATGTGTTTTTTTTTTCAACGAAGCTATCAAATGGTGTTTCATAAGTAATGGGTTAATAAATTCTCCATAAGAACATCCTTTGCAAGTAGAGTCTCAAATTTTTCTGTTGACCATGGATAGCAAAAAAAACAATGAAAGAAAAAATATATAAAAACTCTCACTTACCAGACAAGCCACCAATACTGAATCGCTATTATTCCTCTCAGAGGGAGATCGGCAGAGCTCAATCAGACGGGGGATGCCTATATATCAGATCAGTAGCAAACCTTTAGATCTTTTGGAGAGAACTACAAAAATACATGAAAACTAAGTGACTTTACATTTTAAACCATGCAGTGTCAGATTGAAAATATAACATTACTTATTTATTGTGCTAATTAACTTCATTCTCGGCAATATATGCTGGTCAACGGCATGATGTGGCGACATCTAAGCCAGCAGTAAATATTTTTAAAAGTGACACCATTACCTGCTTCAGTTCGGTGCACTTCGGAGAAACCAAAAGTTGATTTATTTCACTTTTCAAGTCAAGTCACCTATATTTATCGTTCATACCATACCCACTCTGTAAAAACGAAATGTTTCTCTAGGACTATAGAGCATATTTACATAAATATAAGTTAGAATAGTTAAATACATTAAAATATTAAGATGTATACAGTAAAAGTCCATGGAACACTGTCCACATATGTTCTGGGAATTTAGGAGCCTGATGGATTGGGGGGAAAAAACTGTTGCCCAATCTGGACGTAAAGGCCCAAGTGCTATGGTACCTCCTACCAGATGACAGAGGGGAGAACAGTTTAAGTGAGGGGTGTGTGGAGGCCTTCACAACGTTTATTGCCTTTTGCCTGTAAATGTCCTTCATGGTAGGAAGAGAGCACCCAATGATCCTTTCCACTGACTTTACTATCCTTTGCGGGGTCTCGCGTCCGAGGTGGTACAGCTTCCAAACCAGGCGGTGATGCAGTTGCACAGGATATTCTCGATACATCGTCTGTGGAATGTAGTGAGGTGGAGATGAATTTTGCTCAGCCTTCACAGGAAGTAGAGGTGCTGCTGGGCTTTCTTGGTGATGGAACTGGCGCTAAGGGACAAGTTGAGATTCTCCGCAAAATGCACTCCAAGGAACTCGATACTCTTGATGAGCTCAATGGTCGAGCCCTCAATGGTCGAGCCATCAATGGTCAGCAGAGCTTGGTTCCCCCCTCCCCCCCACCCCAAGGCCCTCCTGAAGTCAACAACCATCTCTCTGGTTTTAATAATGTTCAGGTACAGGTTGTTGTCTCTGCACCAGTCCGTTAGAGACTGCACCTCATCTCTGTATGCTGACTCCTCATTCTTACTGATCAGGCCCACCACGGTCTTGTTGACAGTGAACTTGATGATGTGGTTTGAGCTGAGTTTAGCTGCACAGTTGTGTGTCAGCAGAGTGAACAGCAGTGGACACCCATGTTCAGTGGGATAGTCTTGGAAGCACTGTTACCAATCCAGACTGCTTGAGATCTCCCTGACAGGAAGTCAAGAATCCAATTGCAGAAGGAGGTGTTTAGACCCAGCAGGTTCAACTTCCTTATCAGGTACTGTGGTATGATGTTGTTGAATGCCAAACTGAAGTCAATAAACAAAATTCGAACACGAGAGTCTTTGTTTTCCAGGTGAGTGAGGGCTAGATGGAAAACGGTGGCAATGGCATTGTCCATGGAGCAGTTGGGTCTGTATGTGAACTGCAGAGGTTCCAGTGATGGGGGGCAGCAGGAGCTTGATGTGCTCCATGACGAGGCTCTCGAAGCACTTCCTGATGATGGGTGTGAGTGCCACAGTCATTGAGGCAGGACACAGACAACTTCTTTGGCATGGGAACAATGGTGGTGGCTTTAAAGCACATTGGGAAATGTTCAAGATGTCAATGAGAACATCTGCCAGCTGAGCCGCACATCCCCTAAGCACTCTGCTGGGACTGCTTTCTGGTTCAGCAGCTTTCCGTGGGTTGACCTTGCCTAACTCTCTCTTAACATCAACCACTGCAAGACATAGCACCTGGTCATTTGGAGGAGAGGTGGTCTTCTTCACTGTCACATCATTTTTCACCTCAAAATGCATGTAGAAGTTGTTCATTGCATCTGGGAGGGAGTCATCACCAGCACAGGCAGATGGTGAGGTCTTGTTTTTGGTGATATCTTGGATGTCCTTCCACGTGCGTTGCATGTCCTTGCTGTCGAGGAAGTGACTATGAATGCACTCTGCATGTGGACACTTGGCTTCCCCGATGGCCCTAGACAGCTTGGCTCTCACAGCTAGGCCTACCTTGTCGTCTGCACTGAAGGCTGTGTCATGGTTCCTGAGCAGCACATGTACCTCACCGTGATCCATGGCTTCTGATTAAAGCAAGTAATGATGTCTTGGGCACAGTGACATTGTCATAACACTGATGCAGTCGCCACCAGTTGCTGCTTCTTTGAAGTGCTGGTCAGGTTTTAACCTGCTTCAGAACTAGTCTGGAGCATCTGACAAGCGAACTGTATGTTGGGATTAGCATTATAGAGATGTGGTCTGAGTATCCAAGAAGGGGGTCGGGACTCTACCCGATACACGTCAGAAATGCAGAAATGTTCATATACACAAGATCCAATGTGTTCACTCCTCTCTTAGCAAAGACCAGATGCTGATGGAATTTAGGTAGCCCTGTCTTGAGGTTCACCTGGTTGAAATCCCCAGCAATAAGAATCAGTCCATCAGGGTGTGTGGTCTGCAGTTCATTTATAACCCCATACAGCTCCAAGATCGCTTCCTTAGCATTAGTGCTGGGAAGGGATGTACATTCCAACTATGAGGATCGTGGTGAATTCCTGTAGTAGATAAAATGGTCTGCATCTGACAGTTGAAGATGTAGATACATCTTTCAATTTTCCCTAACAATTAAAAGTACCCGATTACACCTACCAAGATGAACCAGAAATAAACCAAACACCAATAGTATTGATCATATTGAAAAAGATCCTTTTTCCATTTCTTTTCCTTTCCTTTCTAAAGATATCGACAATTTCGTTGATACAGTTCTACCAGAACTGACAACTTGACAAATTGGCTTCAGCGACAATTCTTCATGGTCGATTTTAAATTAAATTTTAAATTACATTTTTAAATTAAATTTTAAATTTAGACATACATACATACAGCACAGTAACAGGCCATTTTGGCCCATGAGTCCATGCCACCCAATTAACCAATACCCATGGTACGTGTTGAATGGTGGGAAGAAACTGGAGCCCCCGGGGAAAATTCACACAGACGCAAGGAGAACGCACAAACTCCTTCCAGTCAGCGCAGAATTTTAACCCAGTCCTGATCGCTGGCACTGTAAAGGTGTTGCGCTAACCACTGCGTCAACCGTGCTGCCCTAAAAGTGCTACCGCTGGCAGATTATTTTTTTTAAAGACATGCTAACAGGCCCATGCCCTCCAAATATGCCAATTAACCTATAAACTCCAAATATTTTATTCAGTTGTGAATAAATCCGGCTCCCCTATCTGTCCATGTTACCATATTTTCCAAAGCAAAAAATAATAAATTAGAGCAATCTGAAATAAAAGCAGAAGTTTCTGGAAACACAGCAGGACAGAAGTAGTTCTGATGAAGGGAAACATAGACTATTACCCCTCTATCTCCAGGTGCTTTCTCCCCACTCCCACCTTAAAGTTCCCAGTAAGATTCAGAATTTCAGTGATCAGAAGGTGAGACATTCTTGAAGCCGCTCAACCTTAATCAGAGGTTATTTTAAGTTGAGCAAATGCAGTCCAGGAATCACATCTGCTTGGTTCAAAATCAAATTATTTTTATAGATTTTATCAATCAGTTTTATAAAACTACCAAGGAAACTACATCCATTGTATTAAACCAATGGTTCTCAACCTTTATCTTTCCACTCACATACCACTTTAAGTATTCCCTATGCCATCGGTGCTCTGTGATTAGTAAAGGATTGCTTAAGGTGGTATGTGAGTGGGAAAGGAAGGTTGAGAATCACTGCTCTAGACCCAATTGTTACTGAAATATTTTGCTTGAGAAAAATTGCCATTGGCTCATTTCCTTTGAAGTTCTGAAACCATGCACATAACGAGTCAATTAGGTACGATTAAAACAGTGGTTTTCTAACTTTTTCTTTCCACCCGCATACCACCTTCAGCAATCCCTTACTAATCACATAGCATGTATGGCATAGAGAATACTTAAAGTGGTATGTGAGTGGAAAGAAAAAGGTTGAGAACCACTGCATTAAACATTCATTGAATGACAAAATCCCCATTATATTAACACAGTGAAGGATATTCAGTATAACAAGATAGTTTTTTAATATGTTGTTCTTACAGTTCAGACTTGTGGCAATGTTAGTTACATTGGGTTCTCTGCTTAAGCGGGCGAGAGTAACAGCAGATTTTTGTAACACTCTTTCCAATGCAGAACCCTCTGCTGAAATCCCAGGTGGAGGGTGTTCATGAAGAAATTCAAGCAAAAGCTCCACACCTTAAATAAAAAGGGGAAACCAAGAAAAATAGAATCACCATTTTGTCCAGTCAACTATCAAAAGCTGTGAACTTAGATTCAGCCGTCAAATTTAATCACACATTTTTTTCTGAATTTAAACAAATCTAATTTAGCTCACTCAGCACCAAAGTTGATAACTTAAGGCGTGGAAAGAAGGACATGAACCGTCAGAATAAGCACCATCAGATTGAATGCTGCATTGAAGTCCTTTCTAGCAAACACAATAATTACTTTGACGACGAGAGAGGTAGCCCAATATCCAGACATTCCTTTCCATTTGTATTCATTATGATCCCAAGTTCAAGTTACCAAAGTTACCAGTGATATTAGACAGCTGTAAAACCAATGCTGGAGAAACTCAGCAGGTCAAACAGTATACTTTATGTAGCAAAGATAAAGATACATAACCAACTTTTTGGGCTTGAGGTAGAGTAAAATGGCGGCAGGCACCCAAACAAAGTGGTGGTGGGAGGGGCAAGGGGAGGAACACATTCCCACAGGCAGGAGATCATTGGTGGATAAGGGGAGGAGGGCACACCATCAAGTGGGGGAGGGGCTCAGTGAAAGGAGAGGGGCTCAGTGAAAGGAGAGGGAAGTGGGTGAAGAGCTGGAGCAAAGAAGACAGAAGGAATGGAAAGGGAGGGAGAACAGGGATTGGGCTAGCAAAAACCAGAGAAGACAATGTTAATGCAATCGGTTGGAGAGTGCTCAGATGGAAAATTAAGTGTTGCTCCTCCGATTTATGGGTGGTCTTCATTTGAGGCCATAAACAGACATGTCAGCATGGGAATGGGGTGCAGAATTGAAATGGTTGGCCAGTGGGAGATCCCCATCACTGATATGAATAGAGCGATTAGACAGCCATCTTCTTAATGCAGATTATATTGGCATGTTTGGGGAAAGTCACAAGTCTTTGGCATTACAAGATGGCAGTAGCTAATTATCAGAAACTAGACTCAAGACAATAAAAGCAAAAGATGGACATTTTTAAAAACCGTTCGTTGAGTAATATCCCACTATAGTGTGATCTGTATGAGTTATCTAACACAACAATAAAACAAAAAGAACCTGCATTATTTTAACATTTTACACAATTGCTAGATGATTTGAAATAATTCCACCGCCAATGGAGAGTTTTGAAAAGAGGTTATATTGTCATGTGAGAAATTAAGGAGACGGGTACAGGTATACCCCGCTTTATGAAACTAGAGCGTTCCTATGAAACCTTTCGTAAGCCGAAATGGCGTAAAGTGAAGACCCATTCACTACTATTGAAGGCTATTTATTTGTAAAAACGAAAACCCATTCAATCCTTTCGTAAAAGTGGACACAGGTTTCTTTGTAATTGCGAATTTTCATAAAGCAAGTATCTGTAAAACAGGGTATACCTGGAATGGATAAAGGAAATAAATTGAACTGTTTTAAACATGTTAGACATTATAAACCTAGAATTTAATTTCTAGCAAGTAGCACTAAGGATTAAGCAGTAGGTGGTTTGAGCTTGTTGTATTTTGCATCTGAAACTCATTCAGAAATTGGGCTAGGTTCTAAGTGCTTGGTTGTATTTATGAAAACACACAATACAAAATCTGCTAGAGGAAGTCAGCCGGTTGAGCAGCATCAGAGGGAGAAAAAGAATTATCAACGTTTAGGGCTGGAACCCTTTGACGAGAATGTGAGTAGAATGATTAGATATGAGGATACTATCACCATCTGCTTTCTCATAGATGGGTAGTAACATTCCCTCAGTGAGGTTGAGAACCAGATGCACAACTTCAGCAGATCAGCTCCAAGTTAGAAGGCACTGGCTTTGGACCCAGGAAAGTTGCACATCTGAATGTTAGTTAATGATATTAAATTGATGGATATTATGATCAGGTCAATTTTGGGGATGGTTTTTGCACTGAAAAATGAAGAGACCACTGCAGCTGGAGATGTGGCATTCAATGATGCATTCACTTGTCTTGAGCACTAGAATGAGGTTAATGGACTTCTGTGCTATTTTACTTTGGTTCTTGGCTTGATTCTTGTGATTGACAAATTGAGTTATTTCATTCCACTGCTTGCAACATATGTCTGAAGTGGGCAAGACTGCTAAAAAAATTTCTCTTTCATTGAGGTCTCGACTGTGGCACCCAAAATCCATGCAGTCCAGTCCCGAGGATCAGCACATGTGAAATTCCACAACCTTAGCTTCAGGTAGAATGAAGATGGCACGCTGCCTGCTGGTTAGGTGCAGGTAGATTGGGATCGCTGCACTCATTTTCAAGGATAATGGACTTAGCACCCATAATATTTTATTCCACGTGTGCACAGAATTTCTGCTCTATCTGACGAAGCTCAGAGGGCTGGAAATTGAAATGCACTCAGAGCCCTCCAGTGATAGCACAAAGCAGAAGTGAATGCTATGATGTTGGGAGCTGTTGGAGTATACAGATGAAGCTTCAATTAAGCTTTGTAATGTCACTGAAAATGAATAGAGGCAACCTTTAATGAAAATAACTCCAATGGAGCTGAATTCATAAATTTAAAAAAAAGATCTGCAATACATAGTCTACCATTAGCATACTGAAGAGAGAAAAGATAAAGTACTTTTCCAAGAACAGATCCTTTTGTAAATCCTTGCAAAAGAGCATAAGTTAGAGAAGAACATGTAGGGTTATTGTTGTTGATTCAGGAAGAGAAAGCCAGAGGTATACAATCCACTGAGATCAGAGATGGAGAGGGTGAGCAAATTTAAGTTATTGGGAGTCACTATCTCACAGGATCTTTCCTGGATCCAACACATCAATGGCACAAGGAAAGCACATCAGCACCTCTCCTTCCTCAGGAGTTTGGTATGACACCATAAACCCTGGTAAATTTCTATAGATGTGTGGTAGAAAGTGTGCAGACTGGCTGCTTCACAGTCTGGTGTGGGGCCACCAATACTCCTGAGCGTAAAGCCCTCCAAAAGGTAACAGATACAGCCCAGAACATCAGAGTCAAATCTTTCCCCATTATCAAGAATATCTACAGGGAATGCTGCTGTCAAAGAGCAGCGCCATTCATCAAGGATCCACACCACCCAGCACACACTCTGTTCACACTGCAACCAACCTTATAATTAATTTAGCCACAAGTGAATTTGGCCATGCTACTTTGACTTATCTTCGTTATGTTGTTGGTCAAGGCAAGTTGGCACCTATTCAGGTGAAAGTTCAGACGATTTCTAAGTTTCCTGTTCCCACAAGTGAGAAAGCTGTTAGGAAGTCTTTGGGAATGGGTATTGTTATAAGTTCAGTGAAAATTTTGATGATAATTCCCTTCCTTTCACTCACCTTCTGAAGAAGAGTGAAAAGTTTGTTTGGACAAAACTTTGTCAGGAATCATTTGATAAACTGAAAGCCATTTGGAGGCTGGTGACTAGCGTTGTGTGCCTCAAGGATCTGTACTGGGTCCATTGTTGTTTATAATATACATTAATGATCTAGATCACACATGTCAAACTCAGGCCCACGGGCCAAATTTGGCCCGTGATATAATTATATTTGGCCCGCAAGATCATATCAAATGTTTTAGAGCTGACCCGCTGACCACCGCGCCAGTATAGCACATGCACAGCTAATACTACAAATCCCAGAATGCTTTGCAAATGCGTTGGCGCCAGCCCCTCAGCCCGCTAATCGCCCCCACCTCCTCTCTTTACTTTCATTAGCATCTGCGACCTGTCGCCGAACTCACATGTAATAAACCCCTTACGGAAAATGGCCAAACGAAAGACAGAAAACAGGACCTTTCAAGACAGGTGGGAGGCAGACTATATATGTTCATCATTTTAAAAGACAAACCTGTTTGTCAATGAAGCAAGTTGTTATTTTTTTGACTTGTTGGCTTGTGAAAAAAATACATTTAAAAGGAGCTTAAAGGCTATAGAGAAATATTATTTATTGAATATTTTATTTCTCATTTGTTAATGCTTCTTCTGGAAAGAGTTTAACCAAAACTATTATTAAACATTTATTTTAATAAGAAAAAGTTTAACATTACATACGTTGAAAGAAGAGAAAACATGCAGATGTTGAAAATTTTCAATAAATATTTAGTTTGGCCCACGACTTAGTCCAAGTTTTTTTATTTTGGCCCTCTGTGAATTTGAGTTTGACACCCCTGATTTAGATGATGAAGTGGTAAATTGGATTGGTCAGTATACAGATGATACTAAGGTAGATGGCATTGTAGATGGTGAGAAAGGTTTTCAAATCTTGCAGATACATTTGAGCAAGTAAGAAGAGTGAGCTGAAAGTTGGCAAATGGAGTTTAATGCTGAGAAGTGTGAGGTGCTACATTTTGGTCGGAATAATCAAACTAGGACATACATGGTGAATGGTAGGGCGTTAAAGAATGCAATTGAACAGAGAGATCGAGGAATAATGGTACGTAGTTACCTAAAAGTGGAATCTCAGGTGGATAGGATAGTGAAGAAATCCTTTGGAATGCTGGCTTTTATAAATCAGGACATAGAGTTTAAGCATTGGGAGGTAATGTTAAAATTGTACAAGGCATTGGTGAGGCTAAATCTGGAATATTGTGTTCAGCTGTGGTCACCCAATTATAGGAAGGATGTGAACAAAATATAGAGAAGACAAAGAAGATTCACCAGAATGATACCTGGGTTTCAGCACCTAAGTTACAGGTCTTTATTCCTTGGACCGTAGAAGGCTGAGGGGGGGTGGGGGGGGGGGGGGGGGGGGATTTGATAGAGGTCTTTAAAATTTTGAGGAGGATAGATAGAGTAGATGTGGATAGACTTTTTTCCATTGAGGATAGGGGAGATTCAAACAAGAGGACATGAGCTGAGAGTTAGGGGGCAAAAGGTTGGGTGCAATACAAGGGGAAGCTTCTGTACTCAGAAAGAGGCATCTGTATGGAGGCAGGTACAATATTATATTTTAAGAAAAATTTGGATAGGTATATGGAGGATTATGGGCAGAATGCAGGTCAGCGGGACTAGGAGAGTGTAAGAGATTCGCCATGGACAAGAAGGGCCATGATGGCCTGTTTCCATGCTGTAATTGTCATATGAGTATTTTATGTCATCAACCTGTGCTGAAGGTCACCTGGCTTTGAAACGCCATTTACTTTAACAGTAATCTTCTTCAGCATGATGCTGAAACAAGCCATGAAAGACCTCAACAATGAAGACGCTTTTTACATCCGGTACCGCACGGATGGCAGTCTCTTCAATCTGAGGCGCCTGCAAGCTCACACCAAGACACAAGAGCAACTTGTCCGTGAACTACTCTTTGCAGACGATGCCGTTTTAGTTGCCCATTCAGAGCCAGCTCTTCAGCGCTTGACGTCCTGTTTTGAGGAAACTGCCAAAATGTTTGGCCTGGAAGTCAGCCTGAAGAAAACTGAGGTCCTCCATCAGCCAGCCCCCCCACATCTCAATCGGGCACACAAAACTCAAAACGGTCAACCAGTTTACCTATCTCGGCTGCACCATTTCATCAGATGCAAGGATCGACAATGAGATAGACAACAGACTCGCCAAGGCAAATAGCGCCTTTGGAAGACTACACAAAAGAGTCTGGAAAAACAACCAACTGAAAAACCTCACAAAGATAAGCGTATACAGAGCCGTTGTCATACACACACTTCTGTTCGGCTCCGAATCATGCGTCCTCTACCGGCATCACCTACAGCTCCTAGAACGCTTCCACCAGCGTTGTCTCCGCTCCATCCTCAACATTCATTGAAGCGCTTTCATCCCTAACGTCGAAGTACTCGAGATGGCAGAGGTCAACAGCATTGACTCCACGCTGCTGAAGATCCAGCTGCGCTGGGTGGGTCACGTCTCCAGAATGGAGGACCATCGCCTTCCCAAGATCGTGTTATATGGCGAGCTCTCCACTGGCCACCGTGACAGAGGTGCACCAAAGAAGAGGTACAAGGACTGCCTAAAGAAATCTCTTGGTGCCTGCCACATTGACCACCGCCAGTGGGCTGATCTCGCCTCAAACCGTGCATCTTGGCGCCTCACAGTTCGGCGGGCAGCAACCTCCTTTGAAGAAGACCGCAGAGCCCACCTCACTGACAAAAGGCAAAGGAGGAAAAACCCAACACCCAACCCCAACCCACCAATTTTCCCCTGCAACCGCTGCAACCGTGTCTGCCTGTCCCGCATCGGACTTGTCAGCCACAAATGAGCCTGCAGCTGACGTGGACATTTACCCCCTCCATAAATCCTCGTCCGCGAAGCCAAGCCAAAGGAAAATATACTGGTGACAAAGACGGAGGATCAGTGTTATTACAAAAGACTGGTTATGGTGATATTTATCATCCAATGGCTCACTCACTTATCCAAGAAATTCAATGAACTTCAAAAGACTTATTCTACCATAGAGAAAGAAACATTGTCCCTTGTCCTGGCTTTTCAGCATTTCGATCTTTACATCTGCACAGCTTGGGGACCATTGTTGTGTTTACTGTCCATAATCCCCAAGTGTTCTTGAGTAAAATGAAAAACAAAAATAGATGATTGTTAAACTGGAGTTTAATTTGGCAGGAATATGATTTAATGATAACCCAAATTAAAGCAAGGATAAGTAATTGCTGATTGCCTTTCAAGATGTTAAGTTTGCAATGTTTCACAGAAGTTTGAAACTTATTATTTGTATTCATTGTTGAAAAATGTTATATTTGTCTTTATTATATCATATAATAGTTAATGTATTATTTCAAACATTGTAGGTTGCAGTTAAAATTTTGCTCTTTCTTGGGTGGAGGTATTACAAGTTCCCGTTTCATTTAGTGTGATTGTCTCTTTAAGGGTTAATACAGGCTGCAGACATTCACTGTTGTGGTGAGACTGAATGGCACCATTGAGTACAAACTATAAACAAAGTTGATGCTCTGAAGGAAGTGAAAGAACACACAGGAGTGTCATGCGAGTGGGACACTTAAAGAAAAAGGACTTTGGATAAGTGACCTCCAGCCACCTGATGAATAGAGAGATGGAGTGATCTTGTGTGAAATGGACAATTCGGCTGATTCTCCCTGTCATGGTAAAGGAAGCAGGAGAATTGCTGCATCGATTCGTGACCATTGTGATAGTTATTTTTGACCAACCTGTGCCTGGAATTTGGATGCATCATGGAAGTCACTCGTTTTGTTTCCCCTAATGCAAGGAAAAGGGGAGTTGTGACAACCGTTCTTCCGAAAGGATATTTCTCAGCAAGAAACCCAACAAGTTTTCAGCAGTCCAGCCACATAGTCTCTCCCACCTTCTTCATAATTACTTCTGAGCATCATTTTAAAAGTCTAATTTTCAACTATGGACTGCTAAGACTCAAATCTGGAATGACTTTCCCGAATTGTGCCTAAGCTGTAATGGTTTGGCAATCTCTCTCTCTCTCACACACACACACACACACACACACACTCACACACACACACTCCCACCCACCCGCTCACACACACACATACACACATACACCCGCACACACACACACACCTGTCTCTCATGCAGACAGACACACACACCTCTCTCTCTTTCTCTCTCTCTCTCTCTCTCTCTCTCTCTCTCTCTCTCACACACACACACACACACACACACTCACACACACACACTCCCACCCACCCGCTCACACACACACATACACACATACACCCGCACACACACACACACCTGTCTCTCATGCAGACAGACACACACACCTCTCTCTCTCTCTCTCTCTCTCTCTCTCTCACACACACACACACACTCACACACACACACTCCCACCCACCCGCTCACACACACACATACACACATACACCCGCACACACACACACACCTGTCTCTCATGCAGACAGACACACACACCTCTCTCTCTTTCTCTCTCTCTCTCTCTCTCTCACACACACACACACACACTCACACACACACACTCCCACCCACCCGCTCACACACACACATACACACATACACCCGCACACACACACACACCTGTCTCTCATGCAGACAGACACACACACCTCTCTCTCTTTCTCTCTCTCTCTCTCTCTCTCTCTCTCTGTCTCTCTCTCTCTCTCTCTCTCACACACACACACACACACACACACACACACACACACACACACACACACACACACGTATATTTGCAGATAGTTGGCGTTAAGTTTAGATAAGTTGTTATATTATTAGTAGCTATTAATAAATATATTGTTTTTAAAAAAAACCAATAATAGTCTCTTGGTGAAGTTCTATTGCTGCTGGTCTGTGAAGTAACATTAACAACTGGAAGATAAGGAAGTAAATATGTTGGTGATCTGATCTTAAACAGCAGAGTCAGACAATGTGGAAAATTTTAAATAGATTAACAAGGTATTTCTAGCAATTAAGCAACTTGGTTTTAGAGTTTTTCCAAATGGTTTATTTTGGAATCTTCAGTTTTGTGTTTTCTACATTCCTACAATTAATTTACTTGAAAAGAAGGCATTGATTTGAGATAAAACAAAGTCTTTTTACAAGTAGCTATGAAATTGAGTTGTTCAAAGACTAAAATAAGCCAATAACAGTGCTGGAGGACTTCAGATCAGAGCCAGTTTTGTCAATTGTGGGCCAATCTTTTCATCTGTAATGCTGTTTCCTTAAAACATCTTGGAAGAAAAATTCTGTCTATTTTTGATGAGGTGGGGGAATTGCACAAAAACAGAACTGAATATAAATTTCAAAATCCTCACCAACAATTAACACAGGCACAGCTCAAGGATGTGTGCTTCGCCCACTGCTCTACTTGCCCTACACCCAGGCACAAGTCAAATGCCATTTACAAATTTGTCGATGACACCACAGTGGGTGAGAGAATCACAAACAGCAGTGAGGAGTGAGATAGAGCAGCGAGTTGAGTAATTTCACAACAATCTAGCACTCAATGATAGCAAAATTAAGGAATTGATCGTGGACTTCAGGAGAGGGGAAATCAGGATGACACGAACCAGTCCTCATCAAGGGGTCAGCAGTGGAAAAGGTTAAGAACTTCACATTCATGGATATAAACATCTCTAAAGATCCATCCTGGGGCCTCCATGTTGATGCAATCATGAAGAAGGCTTGGCAACGGTGACACTTTGTGAGGAGCTTGAGAAGATTTGCTACGTCACCAAAATCTCTTGCAGATTTCTACAGGTGTACCATGGAGAGCTGGTGTCTTAAGAAAGCAGTCTCTATCTTCAAGGATCCTCACCACTCAGGCCATGCCCTCTTTAGACTGCAGCCATCACGAAGAAGGTACAGGAGCCTGAAGACCAGCACCCAACATCTCAAAAACAGGCTCTTCTCCTCAGCCATCAAATTTCCGAATGGTCAATCAACCACAGTCACTGCTTCCCTTCATTTTTTGAACATATTTACTTTTTTTTTAATGTAATACTTTCACCTGGAATGCTTCTGCAAAACAATGATTTTTGTGTCGTGTTCATGACAATAAATTCTGATTCTGAATGTGGGACCAAAATATAATAACAGAATTTCTCTACCCTCACAGTGATTGCAAGAGAGGAATTTCTGAACAGTTGGTACAGTCAAATGTTGTGGAACTGTGGGTTGATGTGAAAAGGTCAGGCAGAACAAATTTATTACACATTAAAAAAATGGCTGGATGTCATGCATGCAAGTGAAACCAAATACATGCTGAAGCAAATCCTAGATTGGCAGAAAACAGGTACTTCTGTCTTATAAGTTATCTACACAGACACAATCTGATTCAGAAGTAAAATATTCCCTATCCTGCGTGGTGCGCTGTAGACAGAATCAGGCACACACAAGGTAAAGACTGAACAACAGGCTTTAATTCACAAAAACCTCCACAGAGCCAGTCTGGCTGTGGATGCAGCAACTCAGTGTGAGGCCTCAGGAGGCCGGCACAGGCTTGTATCCCAGAAGGTGATTGACACCCGACCAGGTTGGGCTTGATCCATTCAGGCCGACTGATTGGCAGCCGGCCAGTTGTTGTCCTGTCCCCTTGCACTTCTGAAGGTACAGAGATTGCCCCCTGCAGTAGGCTGGTGGTGTACATTCACCCCCTTCTTTAAAATTGTCCCGGGGGGGCAGTAACAAGGAATCACACCAACTATGTACACACAATATTTACAGGTTGAGTCGATTCGGTGGCCGCCGGGGTCTCTGTGACTGTCGTAGGACTGGCTCCTGGTCACTGGTCAAAGGGGAAGTGGGGGGGGGGCTGGAGACAGGGGTGTGTGTGGCTGGTGTGGTGCCGCATGGAGGGGTGGCCGGGGTTGACGTATGCCGGTCGTATTGGATGGGTGGGGAGGTGAGTTCGTCTCTTAAGGCTAAAGCGGGCCCCTGGTGGTCAAAGAGGCCCTGCGTGCCCCATAGCTGCACGGGGATGGGGGTGTATGCCTGGTTAGCGTCATCCTGGGTTGGAAGATGGTGTGGTGTGGTGGGTGCTCCTGTTGGTACCAGGTCCCTGGTTGAGACGATGTCCTCCCTGCCACTGCCGAACCTAATGAAGCGTAATTATGGTTTGCATGAAGGAGGAACACCTGCTCCACCAGGGCTTCAGCCTTGTGCATCCATACATGCTTACGTTGAAGCACAGGTCCCGGGGACGTGAGCCATGCTGTTAGGGACATTCCAGTTGCCGACCTCCTGGGGTATGAGAACAGACGTTTATGAGGGGTCTCATTGGTAACCGTGCACAGCAGTGACCGAATGGCATGGAGCACCTCGGGCAGGGCAACCTACCAGAATTCAACGGCCCACCCTTTTGACCTGAGAGCCAGGAGGACTGCCTTCCAGAGCACCCCATTCTTGCATTCCACTTGCCCATTGCCTCTTGGGTTATAGCTTGCCATACGACTGGTCACGATACCCCTCATCATCAGGTACTGGCACAGCTCGTCGCTCATGAAACTAGACCCCTGGTCGCTGTGGATGAAGGCGGGGTAGCCAAACATGGTGAAGATCTGCCCCAGGGCCCTGATGTTGGTGGCCCTGGAGGTGTTTGGACAAGGAATGGTGAAAGGGAAGCGTGAGTACTCGTCCACTACCATGAAGAAGTAGATGTTTCGGTTCATGGAAGGCAGGGGCCCTTTGAGGTCCATGCTGAGACGCTCAAAAGGCCGAATAGCCTTTACGGTACGCGTTCGTGATCCCAAAAGGAACCCAGTGGAACTGGTACAGGCATCCGTCCGCCTCAAAGGCGGTGTAGGGCTTGTCCTTCGGGTGGATAAGGATTTGGTGATACGCTGACTTCAGGTCAATCGTGGAGAAAGCCCAGTAGCGGGCAATCTCATTGACCATGTCGGCGATTCTCGGCAGGGGGTAGTCATCCAGTTGGGTGTACTGATTAATGGTCTGGCTGTAATCCATGACCATTCTTGGCTTACTTCCCCCTTTGACGACCAGGACTTGGGCTCTCCAGGAGTTGCCGCACCTCTGCCTTGATGAAGTCCCTGTCTGCAGTGCAATAGCGCCTACTTCTGGCGGCGATCGGTTTGCTGCCTAGCGCAAGATGTGGGAAGAGCGCAGGTGGGGTGATGCACAGTGTGAAGAGGCCGGAGGTTGGCTGGGGCTGGTAGGTTGGCATGCTGTGCAATGTGAGTGGAGGTTGGGGCCCCCCCCGAAGTCAAGGGTGACACTCTGCAGGTGGCACTGGAAATCCAGGCCCTGGAGTGGTGCGCAGACTTTGGGCATGACCAGGATCTTGAATCCTGTGTAAGTCTCCCCTCCCACCATTATATCGACCGAGCAGTACCCGAGGGTACCAACAGTCTTATCCTCGGTGGCGAGGGCGATCGAGCAGGTTGTGGGGTGGACCTTTAACCTTAGGGAATGGGCCACACTCTCGGTGCTGCCACTGTCCAACAGGCACATTGTTATCTGCCTGTTCACTCGCACACCCATCATCGAGCACCCGAGATCATGGTGAACGTCCCTGGTCAGCGTGGTGGCAGCCAAGACCATTTCGGAGTCAGAGTTGACGCTATCTGGAGGGATGGGGAGCGTCGATATGGCGGCCTGGTCATAGTCCGTGTCGACCACGTCGACCTCAGTTGAGAAGTGCAGCATGCGGTAGCTGATGGCCTCCAGAGGTGTGGGAAGCATTGGTAGGGCGACTTGGTTGTCGCCCATGTTGACAACGTCATTGTCAAGGTTGTCGGAGGCCTTCCATGTCGGGTGCTGCCTGGCCCAAGATGGTGGCGGCATGTGGGGAGCCGCTGTATGGCTGGCCTCCTTCCCCAGCCCTGTCTGTTGTGCCAGGGGAAGTGACATCATCATGGCCGGCGGCAGTTATGTCATTACGTCAGCCAGAAGTGACGTCACGCCGTGAGCCGGAAGTGATATCGCTGTAGCACTCAGCGAGCAGCGAGGGTGAGGGCTGGTGCAGATGCTCGGGGCACATGCTTCGACTGTTGCTGGTAGGGCCAGATGTTGCACGGTCGAAGTTGGGGAAGACAGAAGTCATCGCGGGGACAATGGCGCCGTCCGGCCGCGCACATGGGGGGGGGTTCCATGGGGGAGGTAGGAAGGTCATAGAGGTTCGCTGAGCTGCCGGCAGGTTTAGAAAGGCACACTTTTGCAAAGTGGCATTTCTTGCCACATCAGGAACAATACAGGTTCCTAGTTGGGCAGTTTTGGCGTGATCGTTGATCTGACCCACTCCAGGACCCGGAGTACTTACAGGGGCGCTGGGCGCCTGCCACAGTGATGTTCTCCTCCCCAGCTCGGCCTGGGGCTGCACTGTGGGAGGGCCATGAGGGAGCCTGGGGAAAACGGAATTGAAGGCTTCAACATGCAGAGCTGCTGCTTCCAGGGTTTGGACCACTTCCACAGTCCTGGTTAGGGCATTGATGTTGTCCTCCAGCAGCTTCTGCCGGATCGCCCTCGAGCGTAGCCCTCGGACAAAGGCATCCTGGATCAGCCTCTCGACCTCATCTACACCTACCCTGGGTTCAGCCAGTCATGGTCAAGCCAACTCTCGCAAGTGTCCCAGGTAAGACTCAGCCGTCTCCCCGGGTTGCTGGGCTCGGGTGTTGAGGAGGTACCTTGCACAGACCACATTCATGGGGGGCTTGTACAAGTTCTCAAGAGTTTACATTGCGCTCTTGTACATGGTTACCTGGAAGACTCGGGGACCCAGCTTTGACCGGCGTAGGACCAACCTCTTCTGATCGGAGTCCAGGATGTCACCCTCATGTGCCTCAATGATTGCCTCGACCGCGTGCTGCCCGGTCTCGAAGCGTGTCTGGGCTTCCGGGTGACATGGTCAACCTCGAGGCTCCCTGTACACAAATGTTTTTCCATGGCAGCCGTGGGAAAATTTTGTGCATTAAATTGTGGTGCACTGTTAGACAGAATCAGACACACTCAAGGTAAAATCTGAACATCAGGCTTTAATCCACAAAAACCTCCACAGAGCCAGGCTGGCTGTGGCTGCAGCAACTCAGTGTTAGGCCTCGGGAGGCCAGCACAGGCTTATGTCCCAGAGGGTGATTGACACCCGACCGGGTGGGGCTTGATCCATTCAGGCCAACTGATTGGCAGCCGGCCAGGTGTTGTCCTGATCCCTTACACTGCTGCAGGTACAGAGGTTGCCCCCTGCAGTAGGCTGGTGGTGGACCACCACATCCTCCAAATCTAATGTACCAATTTTTGAAAATTTCAAGTTCACCAAGGTGATGGTATAAAATATGATCAGTGGCTATCAATTTGAATTTTAAAGTGTTTTAAAATAAATTAATGCCTGATTCATATGAACTCCAATTTTAAATATTTTGATTGGATACAGTTACATAATGGAACTTTTCAGTCTTTCCTTCAGAATGATTTGAATCTAATTCAAGAGCCCACTTATATATTGACACCAATGAAGCTTGGCTCTGGTGGGGTTTATTTTCCCTCTGCCACTGCCATTAGGTTCCTGGAGTTATTACTCCAATGTGTAAACTTGGGCAACTAATTTCTTTAGCTCATAATGCAATTTGTTACCATTCAAGCAACTTAACAGCAAATGTCAAAACTATCATACAATATACAACAAATTTCTATGAGAATTATGAGCACATACAGTAGTTTGCATCAACTCAAACAATTTATGACTGATGCAGACTATTAACGATAATTGATTAATTACATTTTAAATTTAGACAAACAGCACGGTAACAGGCCATTTCGGCCCACAAGTCCATACTACCCAAGTTATGCCCAATTAACCTACCTCGCCCCCCCCCTCCCCCCCCCAGAAACCGGAGCCTCCAGGGAAAACCCATGCAGACATGTGGAGAATGTATAAACTCCTTACGAACATCGCGGGATTTTAAACCCAGTCCCAATCACTGGCATTGTAAAGGTGTTGCGCTAACCAGTATGCCAACCATTCCACCCTATGTTTTGATATTTTTACAAGATAGTATTTGGCTTTAAGAAATGCTTATTGTATAATGGTAATTGTAACCACGAGCCTGATTAATTTATCTGATAATTCAATACCGAATTCTAGGATTTCTCCAAGGAATTGTCTCCTTATTCCATTAACTGGTGTAGTGCAAACTACACATAGAAAAAATAGAATATGCATAATTGTCCCATTTGCCTGCAGTGATGTGGCAGTGTGGGGCACTTTGCTTCTATCCTGAGCTGCCTAAAATTTAATTTAGCTGTTCATAATAATCCTGCTATTTTATTTTTTTACTCCATGTCCAATTCAAATGGATCATCAATTCTCTTCATTTCCTTGAAAACAGAAATTACTTGGTTTAAAGGTGCAGGGAAGAATATAGAAACAGCAAAACAATGTGATGTTACAAATGGGCCATCAGCGTCTGTGGAGAGGAAACAAGTTACCATTCATATGCTTTCTTAGAACTTAAACTGAAAGTGAAGCTGAAATGTTAATGGGAGGATGTTTGGAGAAGTATATTAATAAAAACAGAATTTAAGTTGGAAGTTGTTAAATCTCAGTTCTTCCTTCAACAACTGACACAAGACAAATTATTTAATAATCAGAAAGAAGTTCAGAGAAGCATCACTTAAATTGTGGCAATAAAAACTTTTAAAAAGCCATGATGAAATGGAAATTATGGAAGATATCATGATACAAAAGGTTCTTTTTCCCCGCCCTCAGTCCAGGATGTTAAGTATCGTAGAGAGAGAGAGAGAGAGAGAGAGAGAGAGAGAGAGAGAGAGAGAGAGAGAGAGAGAGAGAGAGAGAGAGAATTGAGATTTATCGACTTTCAGAAAAGTGCAGCAAAAATAGAAAATGCTACAAATGTTTAGCAGATCCAAAAGAGAGCAAGTGAGTTTCACAAATGGGAAGATTCAAGCCTGAAACATGTCCAATGAAAGAAAAATTCAGAACAGTTTTGGCTTTGGGAGTCTTGTATATGGTCCCCATCTCATTTGATGAGAGGCAGCTGCTAGATTTTCAGACAACTAAGTGTTTAATTTAATAGAACACTGTCGAAAAGGAAAGAATGTTTTTGTCCCATTTAAATGAGGTGCCCTGGTTTCAACACTGGGAATGCTAGTGAATCACTGATGGAAGAGCAGAGTTTGGAATGATCATACAGCTCTTAAATTTGAAAGCTTAAAACTGATATTACAGACTGAAACCCACACACCACACCATAATATGGCGATTCACTCATTGAAATAACGAAATCTGAAGGAAGTTGTTTGCTGGATTGTAGAATGGTGCTGATGGAATTAGAAGTTGAGTGAAGAGGGTTATTGGCATAAAGAATGGAGAGAGATGAATTCATGAAACCTCAAATTAAAAAAATTACAATTTGGAAAAGACTGTAACCGATGAAAAATTATATAATGGTAATACTAAAAATGATACAGCTGCTAAATATTTTGCAGATATTGAAGTCAAAATGATTATTTAGTCAGCATTTTTTGTTTGAAGTTTCAAGAGGGACAAACATAGGATTATTAACTGTTATTTGAATGGGGGAAGGTTGGAACCATATGTTATAGCTGAATATAAATGGTCATGACTGTGGGACATAGAATATAATATTTGTATTTATGTTTCCATAAAAATATGGATTCAACAAGAAATTTTGATGGTCAATCCTTTTCTTAATTGCCTTTCCATCTTCTAATTTGCAATGATGGGTAAATGCATTAATGTACTAACATGAAATATCTCTATCCACCTTGATCAAACGGGAAAATTAAACACATCAATACAACTGCATTTTAATGACACCACATGGTCATATTTCAATATGTAAATATCCCAGCATCTCTACAGAATGTATTCATGTAAATTCAGTCAGTAATACAAAGTAGCCAATTGACATCTAAAATGACGTCACTAATTTCACCCGATCTCATTTCTTTCTAAACCCTTTTAGATTGTTTTCAATATAAACAATATATGCAGATTTATATGCCTGATCTTTGAATGTAAAATTTTTCCTGACTTTCATTCCTATTATTGATTGTCAACTCAGTAAAAATCTTATAAATTACTTAAAGTCTTACTCATACATCCAAATTCTGATTAACATAATTAAGATTGACATAGCATGGTTTTGAATTACTCATTACAGTGAGGTTGATGCATTACTCATTATGCACACATAACACAATAAAACAGAAAACTCTGAAAAATAACTTACCATTTTCCTGTATTATTTCGGAAGTGCATTGGTCTAATACAGCCATATTTGCCAATATTGTCACCACCTGCAATAGATTCAACACATAAGCATATATCATATAGTGCAGGGTTTTCCAAACTGGGTTCTGTGGAAAGGCATGGAGGTTCTGCAGAATAAATGATAGGGAATAATAATGATATACCTGTTTTTCTTTAAATTACTTTTTACCTCTGTCTTTAATTCAATTTGTTTCTGAGAGGTGGGGGAAAGACAAGATGGCAGATCCAGGGGGGAAGGGGAGGGAGAGATGTGGACGACCCTTCGCTGATGCTCACCACCCACTCCAAATGGTGCCCGGGATCAGCCTGGTGGCAGGGTTCCAGATCAATTAACAAGCGTCTCTTCTCCCCACCCATACAGTCAATCACTGGGGCATGGCCCCATTATGACCTTGGCAGGCAAACGGATATGATGGGGGTGGTGCACCCACTCACCTCACCTGTCAAATAAGGTGGTGGCGGGTGATATCACCAACATCCTGTCAATCACTACCCTGGTCAATTATCCCGGGGAGAGGGGAATTTTGGAAGGGGTGATGGATTGTGACATCTGTGCACCTAATCAGTTGGTGAAACCCCCCCATTGTGACACTCAGTTGTGGTTGTGCCCATTCCCACCTGTCAATGAGCATCCCGCTTGTCTGCACACAGCCAATCATCACTAGATGAAGGGTTCCCCTTATTGTGATGTCGGTTGGAGGACAGACAAATTACAATCAACAGCCGGTGATGCTGGCCTTGCAGAGGAGGTGATGTCACCAGCGAACTGGTCTTCTCTCATCAGTCGCCATTGAACCAAATACAGAGCGCAGACCCCACCCCCAGCATCCTACATTGTGATGTTGGAGGGTGGATAGGCATAAGGATACAACCATCTATGATTGTACCCAACATTAAGATCTGAGCTAAAAAGTTTGGGAACCCCTGATATAGCTGTGTGTAAATTAATAAAATTAGTTCAGTAATATCCCAAATAGTTTTAACATTCCCAAATATGAATTGGCCCTTATATATTCCTCTCTCTTATCCAAGAGATGTTATCTGATCTATTTTTTTTCAAATTCAGACATGCAACACAGCCTACGAGCCCGTGCTGCCCGATTACTCCCAATTGATCTACAATCCCCAGTACTCTTTTGGATGTTGGGAGGAAACCGAAGCCTCTGAGAAAAACCCTTGTAGACATAGGGAGAACATACAAACTCCTTAAAGACAGCGCGGGATTCGAACCCGAGTCTCGATCGCTGGTGCTGTAACAGCATTGGTGTAATCGCTATGCCAAATGTGCTAGCATGATGTAGCCTGTCCAATATAGTTTTTTTACCCTTGAGTGAACATCACAAAAACTGATTATCAGGCTATGTTTGTCTGCTCGTGCTGTGGCCAAATTGGCTCTCATGTTTCTCTGTAACAGAGATATAATTGACTGTGAAAACCTTTAGAGATCTGGTGTCAGCAAAGGTACAGTGTAAATAGGTATTTCTTTCTTTAAAAAGTAATCCAGGTAGAAATGTATAAACTTGTGCATCACTAAAAATGTTCCAGGATTGGAAAGATTTGTACGGCACATTACTGTATATGGAATTATTCAGGGCAGTCTAGTTTTGTGGCTTGTTTCCAACAAAGATGTCAATATAGCAGCCTTAAAATGGTTTAAATGTGTAAGTATTTTCCATTAAATGTTCCAATTTGTGCTTTTACGTATTTGTATCGGTTCAGTGGCAGGTTGACGTTGAGGAGTTTTGAGGTGGTTATATTCATGCAGGGTTTCTTTCTCTCGTTGCACCAGCAAAACATCAGAAATTCTCCTGTAGATCTTGTTGCATCATTGCAACAATTTTTTTTCCATCATTTATCAAGTTAACTTTCCCCCAAATCTCAGAACAAGATGTCTTAAATCACTTGAAAATCCATTAATAAGCATCTTTACCAGGGTGATCAATGTGATAATTTGAACCATAAATTTAATTATAACTAATTTAATCTCAACTGGCATCTTTCAGATCATCATACCTCTGCACACAGAGGATTTTATTTCACCTTTTGCTTACAGAATCAATTTCTGACCTTTCTTTCTGACAGAAATCATTAAATGTGCACAAAATTCCATCAATTATCCATTTGAATTGCTCCAATCAAGCTTCGAGATTCTAGCACTTCCAAAAATGGCCATAGGCTAAGCCTTAAATGGCATAACTATTGTGCAGCATTTTTTCTCTTTATTCTTTGCCACCTCTTTGCAGGTCTCAATATAATGTCCAAACCTTTTTCTGATGATTTGTAAAATTATCCATCTTGGTTACACTGGCTTCAGTCACTTCCACATGATATCGTTAGACTTCCTTTCTCATCTTTCCATTTTCTGTTCCAGACACCTTCAAATCCTCCTCTTTCTCATCTCACAAACAGCATTGGAGAGGAAGGGCCCAACCTCAATTTATCCTGTCATTTTAACCCAAAATTTCACATCTTCAGCCAAGAACAATGCTATCAATTGATTATTAATGGATAATTCAACCTATTTAAGCAATGTTAATCGTAGCTTGTACAACAAATATCTTTGGTTATTCTATGTTTTATTATATTTGATTCCTGAACAACTTTATGTATCCAGTCAGATTAATAAAGAGGTTTATCAGAGTTCCTACATTGCAATTGCTAAGCAAATCAATTAATTTGCCTTGAATGCCTCAATAAACTAATTCTTGCTTATTTCACCAATACAAATTGGGGATCTTACAAAAATCATTCTGCTTATTTATATTGACTGATTTCAAATGTCTGACCTTTCAAAGAAAAGCTCCCTCCGGTGCTAAAGGAAAAAGATTATTTTTCTGTATCGAGGACAAGTACAAACTTTCTGCAGGGAAAATACTTCCAAAAAAAATTCTAACTTTATTCTTAACATAGCTCTGCCACACCGACCACATATATCTCAGTCTTTAATAAAAGATCATTTAGTTAACGTGGACCATTTAAAAAATACCTAAAAATCTGAAGATGTTAAATTGGTCAAGTTTCAGAATGAAAGAAAAGACAAATAACAGTAGATTTTTGCATGTTGTCCCTCCACTGTACATTCCCACATCTCCTTTGGAACATCTTCTCTTCCCAATCATCAACAGGTTGTGCAGTAGCTGTCCTTTTAGCTTTTTTCTTCCCCACCAGTCAGGCACTTAATACTCTGACAAGTTACTCATTGCTCATGATGAGGTTCCATTCATATAGGGTGGACCAAATCAATGTTCCCTCTAATTTTTAGTAGTCAGTATGCGCAAAAATCTTACATTGTGCATATTTTTTTCCTATGACAAAGGTATGCGCACACTGAATGCTTGTGCAAATGTAAACTTGAAACTGTTTCAGGATAATTTTGGCACACCCTATCTCTCATGGAAAATAAAACTGAATTGGCATGGTTTAATATAATACAAGTATGATGGCATTCTATGAAGTAACGTATTTAGTTAAGATTCTTTTCTCTACTTTCAACTCGGTAACTAACCTTTTGTCTGCACATTAATTTCCTTTGTGTGCTGGTTTCAAAATGTTTGTGAGCGCACAGTTTTTGGGGGAACAGTCGATCAAACATGGGTTGGGTAATAGTCTTGTGAAACACAATAATTTAGTCCAGAAGTATGACCCTTACAATCCAGCTGCCTGTCATTTTAATCCTATACCAACTGCCTATCCTCAATCAACTGCACTATTTATTGAATAAAAATTCAAGAAATATCACCTCAGTGTTTAATTATACAGTCTTTTGAGTTCAGGATTGAGTTCAACAACTTCAGATTAGGACCACATTATGATCAAGATTCCATTTATTCACACTCCTGAATGGTTCTGCCATTCCCATTCACACCTCTCTTGACCATCAGTTATCCTATGACCATTGTACTATTCTTTAACATGAGTATCCGTGGAGCATGGCAAGATGGCACAGAAGAAAGACGTGTAATTCCACCTTTCCCCAGCTAGATTCTTAAGTACCCGATTTTAAAAATTAAAAAAAGTGGTTAAAAATAGTATTTACAGCCTTCTGAATAAGAGTGAATTAATATGGCTACTAATGTGAAGAAATCTAAAGCTCAACTTCAGAAAAAACTACCTTATAAAAGTGTAGAAGAATTGAGGCCTACCTGCACAGTTGAATCCACAGAGTCATCGTTGGGAGCCTCCAAACCTCAGAGAACTCCTGCCCATTTGAGTTTGATGCCAGCGCCAACCCTGCAGTTGCAAGACGGCTCCACCACATTGGTAAGTTCAGTGGTTGCTGACCCGCGTGCACGCGGACGGCCCAACCGACAGAGGATCCCATGAGCCCACAACAATGCCTGGTGGCCCGGGGACGCACAGGGTAGCGTTGGAAGATGCACCTGTGCATTCAGCGATTCTGACGGACATGCATGGTGCCTCCCGGGTGCGTGAACTCTTGGAAAAGGTGTGGGCTGTGGGGGAGCCCAAACGGTGGGTATCCAAACCCGCAGCCGCACAGGTAAAGGACCTATGAAGCCCGAGGAGGAAGAGGAACTTGTCTTGCTGGAATCTGCTCAGGAGGAGGAGTCTGAAGTTGGAGAAGGTAGGCCTCAAAAAAGATGGTTATGGATCCTGGACTGGACTCAGAGTTCACTGTTTTGGAAGGGATTGCTTGTCAAATGGAGAATATGTCAAAACAAATGACCCAAGGATTTATGAAGGTGAAAACAAAAATGAATACTTTGTGTGATGAAATCACAACTATGAAACAAGAAATGACTGTAGTCAAAAGTGATATTAACTGATGTATAAAATCTGTTGATACTGTACAAGATAATTTTTTTTAAAATTGAAACAGTTTTTTTCTGAATGTTGAAATCAGGTGGAGCACAATAGGGAAAAAATGGAAAAAGTGGAGGATTCCTTTGTAGACTGGGGGATTCAAAAAAGGGATTTATTGAAGAAGATCAATTTGTTGGAAAATCAAAGCCAGAAGAATAATGTGAAAATAGTTGGTTTTCCAGAGGATGTTGAAGGTTCTGATCCAATAAAATATTTTAAGCACTGGATTCCTGAAGTATTGGGTAAGGAGTTTTTTCCTGAAGGTTTGGAATTGGATTGAGCTCATGGAGTGTTGAGGAAGAAACCACTTCCAGGACAAACACCGAGAGCAGTTCTGATTCGTTGTTTGAAATATCAAGTTAGAGAGATGATCTTACGAATGGCAGTACAGAAAGCACGGCAAAGTCAATCTCCATTGATGGTTCAAAATAACAGAGTGTTTTTCTATGCCAATTTGAGTCAGGATGTTATTAGAAAATGATGGGAATTTAATTTGGCTAAAGATGTACTATGGCAAAAGGGTTATAAGTTTGCCTTTCGTTATCCTGCGATTTTGAAAGATTTTAATGGAAATTTTCAATCCCAATTTTTTGAGAATGATCATGATGCTTTTGCTAATTCATTGCCAGAATTGCAAAGGAATGGTCAGTTTTCACCATCGTCTCCTAAGAGGAGGGTGAATGGGAATGGGTATGGGAAGAATGGTAAGAAAGAAGAGATGACACAAAGTCTTCTTGACATTGAAGACCCGGAACAATCACTGGGTTTGGAATCATTGGGCTGAATATATCTATTATATTTTCTTGTGCTTACTTTAATAATGAGTATGTGTCTGGCTGGGGGGGAGGGGGGTTGATGACACTGACAGCTTTGATAGTCATCTGCTACTAATGGGTTTACCACACCCAGATTTTTAGGGTGCTACTACCTTTGGGTGTTTTTTTTTAATTTTTGGGTTACTTTTACTTTTTGAGGGGGAGAAAGGGGGAAAATAAGTTTTTCTCTCTCCTATTTTTCTTTCTGTCTATTAACTTTTTTTTTTATTTTGAAGATTTATAAGGGGGAGCGTTACTTTATAGTCTGTAAATATATTAGTAGTTAGTAAAAATGTCTACTTTGAATTTTGCAACTTTTAATATTCAGGGATTAAATAATCCAATTAAGCAAAAGTGGGTATTGGCTTATATATTTTTTTTAAATTGATATTGCCTTTTTACAAGAGACACATTTGACTGAAAAAGAATATTTGAAATTGAAAAGAGACTGGGTTGGACATGTGCTTTCTTCTTCTTTTAATTCGAAGGCAAAAGGGGAAGCGATTTTGATTCATAAAAATTTACCATTTGAACTGGAATCATCAAAGGGAAATGCTGAGAGAGTTTTATGACTGAATTGTAAAATTTTTGCTGAATCTTGGACTTTGTTTAATCTTTATGCACCTAATATAGATGATGAGTGGTTTATTTCAGAAGCTTTTTTATTGTTAACTCGAGCTAATGAAAATATTTTAGTTGGGGGAGATTTTAATTGTGATTTGGACCCGTTATTGGATATAAATCCGAAAAGTATAAGGAAATCAAAGATGGCAACACAAATTGGTGCGTTGATTAAAGATTTAAGTTTGGTAGATATTTGGAGAAAGGTTAATCCTACAGAGAAAGATTTTTCTTTTTATTCTTCACGACATGATTCATTTTCTAGAATAGTTATTTTTGGTATCAGCACACCTACAGGGTAGAGTATTGCAACTTGAATATAAAAGTAGAGTTATATCAGACCATTCATTATTTTTTTTTCTTGTGAAAGTTCGGAAGTAGTACATTTGTCATACAGATGGAAGTTTAATGCAATGTTACTGAAAAAAAAACAGTTTGTAACTTTTATTAAAGAACATATCTCTTTATTTCTGACTGAGAATGTTAATTCTGTGGGTAGTCATTTTTTATTATGGGACACTTTGAAAGCTTATTTGAGAGGGAAGATCATTAGTTATTCTACAAAAGTTAAGAAACAATATATGGCAGAAAGTTTAAGGTTGGAAAAACAGATTGCTGAGTTAGAGAAAGATTTTCAGAAGGATGTGACAAAAGACAAAAAATAAGCCTTAGCGAAGTTGAAATTACGTTATAATACATTACAAACTTATCAGTTTGAGCACTTAATTAATCAATCTAAACAAGGTTATTATGAGTTGAGAGAGAGAGAGAGCTCATAAGGTACTTGCTTAGCAACTGAAAACTGAACAGACATCTCAGACTATTAATGCTGTTAAACAGGATTCAACAATTACCTATAAGCCTCAGGAAATTAATGACCAGTTTTATTCATTTTATCAAAAATTATATACTTCTGAGGGGAAGCAGGACAATGATTCTATTGAATCTTATTTTTCTAAATTAACGTTACCAGTATTAGAAGAGAAAGATGTTCAGGAATTTGAATCTCTATTTACATATTTTGAAATTAAGGAAGCTATACAGGAAATGCCAAACAGAAAGTCCCCAGGGGATGAAGGATTTTCTGTGGAATTTTATTAAAAAAATTATGGTGATTTATCTAATGTATTTGGACATGTGTTAAAACAAGTTATTGAGGATCAGACATTACCAGAATCTTGTTCAAGTGCTTTAATAACTGTTATCCCCAAAAAAGATAGAAATCCATTAAAAGTGTCTTCATATAGGCCTATTTCCCTATTAAATGTAGATTATAAAATTATAGCAAAAGAATTAGCTAACAGACTTGCTAAATATTTACTTAAGTTGATACATACTGATCAAACAGGTTTTATTAAAAATAGAAATGATTCAGATAATATTCTTCGATTAATTACTTTGGTCAATGCATACCAAAACTAGCCTAACCAGCTCTAGATGCAGAAAAGACTTTTGATAGGGTTGAATGAGATTTTTTATTTAAGGTGTTAGAAAAGTTTAAATTTGGCCCTTTTTTTTATTGCTTGTGTTAAAGCTTTATATACAAACCCGATTGCCAGGGTGGTGACAAATGGTAAGGTTTCTTTACCATTTAAGTTGACTCATTCAACTCGGTCGGGCTGCCCATTGTCACCAGCCTGATTTGTGTTGGCTATTGAACTGTTGGCTCAGACTATTTGGCAAAATGATGAAATTATAGGGATGAAGGTTATGTATGAAGAATATAAGATCAATTTATTTGCAGATGATGTTTTGATATATTTGATGGAACCAAAACGGTCATTGAAGCAGTTACAAGAGTGTTTGTCGAAATTTGGAGAATGATCTGGATATAAAGTTAATTGGGATAAGAGTGAAATTTTACCAGTCGGAATAGGAGATTATTCTGAATTTTAAAATATTACAAAATTAAAGTGGACAAATAAAATTAAATATTTGGCTGTGTTTGTAGATGCTATCAGTCATTGTATCAGTTAAATTATGTGCCTATACTAAAACGGATTAAAGTGGATTTGATTAAATGAAAAGATTTTCCATTAACTTTGATTGTCAATTGTATTAAAATGAATATTTTCCCCCGAATTCAATATTTATTTCAGTCAAAGGACTTTTTTCAGGATCTGAATAAGGCAGTGCGGGAGTTTTTATGGAAGGGTAAATTAGCTCGAGTCACATTGCATAAGCTTACATGGAAATAAGCATTGGGTGGACTTCAGTTACCACATTTTCAAAATTATTGCGAAGCAGCCCAGTTGAAATTTATTAGTAGATTGATGGATTTAGATCAACCCCCTAGCTGGGCCAGGGTGGAAGTGGCGTGTATTTCTGAGGCTGAGGTACATCAATTTTTATTTCATTGGAATTCAAATTTATTACAGGAACATAATATGCCAGTATTGAAACATTTGTTAAAGATTTGGATTAAAAGAAATATGGTTTGGGGATCAAAAGGTAAATTATCAATTTTAACTCCATTGTATAATAATCAGCTTATTCCTTTTTCAATGTTTAATGATTATTTAAAGAGCTAGGATTCTAAGGGTATAAAGACAATAAAAGATTGTTTTGAAGAAGGACAATTTCTTTTAATCAAATGTGGGAAAGATTTGATATATCTGTAAATCCTCTGTTTGTGTATTATCAGCTCAGAGCCTTGGCAAAAGATAATTATGGTAGAGAGATGAATTTACCTACTTTGACAAGATTTGAATCTTTGATTTCGTCTGTATCAAAGAGGGGTTATATTTTGGTTATGTACCATCTGTTATAGGATAATATGGATAAACCGGATTGGGAAAAATGTAAACATAAATGGGAAAGTGGCTTAGCGTTTATTTTCCCTGAAGATGATTGGGCAGATATGTGTCAGGATAATGTAATTAAATTGACTAATGTAAGATATGGAATGGTTAATTATAATTTTCTACATCAATTATATTTGACCCCAGAGAAATTGAAAAAATATGGGTTTAGTAATTTGGATTCTTGTTTTAGATGTGGTTAATGTACTGGAACTTTTTTACCTGCTGTTTGGTCTTGTGCTAAAGTTCAACCATTTTGGCAAGGAATTAAGATAGTTTTGGAAAAATTATATAACTTTAAATTACCATTAGATCCAATGATTTTTTTGTTGTTGAATGATATGGTTTCTCTGAGAGGAATGGGGGTGGATAAAATTCAAATTGCTTTTGTACATTTAGTGCCATCAGTAGTGCATAAATGTGTAGCTAGTACCTGGAAAGATAGTACAGAGATTAATATAGCACACTGGCATAATGAATTGAAAGCTTGTATTGTTATGGAAAAATTTACTTATAATTTACATGATAACTATTCTTTCTTTGTTGATGAATGGTTTCCATATTTGGAGTATATGCATTTAGATAGACTTTGAATTGCTATTAATACTTTAATTTTTTTTATAATTCACACTTTTGGCTCCCCTTAAGGGAGTTGGCTGATGGGGTGGGTGGGTGGGATAGGGTTTTTTGTTGTTGTTGGGTTTTTTTAATATATATTTCTGTAAAATTAATTTTTGATTGTTATGAGACTGTATGTTATGCTTTTGTTATCTTTTAAATAAAGTTTGGAAAAAAAACATGGGTATCCCTTTTGAATTTTAATCTCAAAATGTTATATAGCATCAAACAGACTCTTCAACTCAATTCATCCATGTATGAATGTGGCAATGGGACTTTTTACTTGTAATCTCATTTGCTTGGAATTGGTCCATATCCTCCTCAATTATTCCTATCCATGTATCTATCCAAATGTTTTTTCAACTTCATAAGCCTATAGACATCATTAGTCTATATCTGAAGCAAACTGTCAGAAGAAGCTACAGAAGTGAGTACAACATCAAATCTGTACCTAATTAGAACCATAAAACATTACAGCACAGAAACAGTCCCTTCAGCCCTCCTAGTCTGTGCCAAACTATTATTCAGCCTTGTCCCATTGACCTGCATCCAGTCCATATTCCTCTATACCCCACACATCCATGTACCTGTCCAAATTTTTCTTAAATGTTAAAATTGTGCCCAAATTAACCACTTCAGCTTATTCCACGTGCCCACAACTCTCTACATGACGAAATTCACCCTAATGTACCCTTGCAAATTTTTCCATCACTCTTAACCCACATCCTCTGGTTTGTATCTCACCAAACCTCAATGGAAAAAGCCCACTTGAAATTATTATCTCCATACCCCTCATAATTTTGCATGCCTCTGTCAGATCTCCCTTCATTTTTCTATGCTCCAGGAAATAAAGTCCAAACTATAGCTTCCTATGGCAGTTTGCTCCTGGTATAGACCAACTTCTGTATGATGAAATTGCCCATCTCAAAATTTCTCCCATCTCACATTAACACTCTGCCCTCTAGTTCTAGACACATCTACCATCAGCTGCTTCTTCCTCATGTGTGAAAGGCTGTCCCCTGAATAGCAGTGTGAATTCTCTCCGTCGAGAGCCACAGTGGACTCAGTCTTCTCGATACAACAGCTCAAATGGAGAAGAAGAGTGGCTTTTTTTTTTACAATGATAAGATTGTCAGAAATAGGAGCAATGATAATCACGAAAATCTGGAGATGCTGTGGTTGAAGTCAAAACACAAAATGCTGGAGAAACTCAGCTGGTCAAACATAACTTATACATAACTGGCGTTTTGGGCTTGAGCCCTGTTGAGAGAACATCAACAGTGTCCAAACAAAAAGATGGGGGCTGAAATGCAGGAAATGAAAGGTGGAGAAGGGAGGAAAGGAACACTGGCGCTAACATCTCCTCCCTCACTACCATCCAGGGCCCCAAACAGGCCTTTCAAATGAAGCAATGGAATCCACAGGACTGATTTACTGCTTCCAGTCTTCCCTCTGTGGCTTTCTCTACATCAAAGAGACCGTCGCAGATTGGGAGATCGCTTTGCACGGCATCTCTACTCCGTCCGCCACACAGAGCCCCACCCCCCCACCCCAGTAGCCATTTTAATTCTGAGTCACACTCGCATGTCTTTCCATGGCCTTTTGTTCTATCCCACCCTGACCATCCGCAGATTGGCAGAACAACACCTTACTTTCAGTCTGGGCACTCTCTCGTCAGATGACATTAATATCAACTTCTCTGCTTTCTGCTAACTTGCTTGTCTTTTCTTTCCCATCCCCCTTTTTCAGTTTTTCCAGTTCTCCCCTTCCCCCTCAATTCATCCAGCCTTCCCCCTTCCCCCGATCGCTGCTGTCCTCTCCCTCCCTCCTCCACTTATCATCTCCTGCCTTTGCCACCCGCCCCCCCCCCCCCACACCGCCAACTTTTTGTTCGGTTGCCTGCCGACATTCTCCCATACCATGATGAAGGGCTCAAGCCCGAAACGTCAATTATGTATTTTTACATCTGCTCAATAAAAGACACTGTTTGATCAGCTGCATTTCTCCAACATTTTGTTCTTTTACTGGAATATTATAATTTTCCATTTACATGTAAAGGTGCTCTAAAATTTATTTTAATTTAGCTTTTTGCACAATTATAATTATCAAATAGATTATTTATTTTAAAAGAATGAACCTTCTTTATCAAACATCCATTGATGGAAACCCATGAGGCTCATTTACAAAATCCAAGCAACTCAAGTCAAAACCATTAACAAGCTCACAAAATAGTAATTATCACAGGAATGATCTCCATATAGAGTTTTAGTCCATCATTCTGTTCTCATTAAATCATTCACAACACGGCTTAATCATTGACATTTAATTCCATGTATACTGAATTCCCAATAAACAAAACAAGGGAACATTATGTTTGGTGTTAGAAAGTAATTAATTTGCTGATCTTAGGAAAGCACTCTGCAAAAAATAAAAAAAATCCATGTAGTTTCAAATATATATATACCAGACACAGAAACATACCCACCCACACACGTAATAAAGTAATATTTGGAACATCAAAGGACCTCTGCCAGCACTTTTCATTCTATTCCCCACCAACATCTGTAAACACAAGAGATTCGGTGACGATATCTTTCTTCGTACTCTGACAGGCTGAAAAGCCAAACCAAGCCAAATAAAAAAAAACACTGCCTGGTTCCAAGTGATTTTAGCCTCAAGTTAACAGATTAAAACTGCAAGTGATTGGCATTACATTTGAAAAAAAGATAAACATGTTATGATAGAAAAAGATAAGAAATACATATTTTGCAAAATGATTTGTTGCAAAACAATGATGTCATTAAAAATGAAACCTTAAATCGTGCACCAAGATCTTCAAAAGGTCAGTGATATCTAAATTATGCCTGTGAAATGCAATTTTACTGGAAATTAGCTGTGCTGGGCAATGTACTACATAAAATGATGTACAGCTTTTGAATTTTATCCCTTTTAGCTGGATTCCTCTTTCAATCAGCAACAAGTCCCTGTTGTAAATTTCATTCTGCTCTAAGAAATTATTGCTGGCTTTGAACTTTTCTGAGTAATTTAGTATGGCCAGTGCTTAGCAACACAGAACCCACTGGTTTTCTAGTCCTCTGTCCAGAGGGATGTCAGTTGTGCAAACCTTTCAGATTCATGACTTTTTCAACATTGCATTCTAATGTAATTCCTTTTAAAGTAATTTGAATTGCATTCCTGGTTTGGGTTGTACTTCTGTAACATTTCACTCATTAAACAATACTGAGACATTATAAGTACAAATTTCATCACAAAGGAAAATACTTGGTAGTTGAAAATAAATGAAGCTGTAATAGAGCAGATAGAGTAAAAAAAAAGTGTCTTATTTCATTTGTTTGTGCATGGGGGTGGTATACCATGGGCCTTCACTCACTTCACTTCACTTTGGCTTGCCTTCGCGGACGAAGATTTATGGAGGGGGTAAAATGTCCACGTCAGCTGCAGGCTCGTTTGTGGCTGACAAGTCCGATGCGGGACAGGCAGACACAGTGGCAGCGGTTGCAGGGGAAAATTGGTGGGTTGGGGTTGGGTGTTGGGTTTTTCCTCCTTTGACTTTTGTCAGTGAGGTGGGTTCTGCGGTCTTCTTCAAAGGAGGTTGCTGCCCGCCGAACTGTGAGGCGCCAAGCTGCATGGTTTGAAGCGATATCAGCCCACTGGCGGTGCTCAATGTGGCAGGCACCAAGAGATTTCTTTAGGCAATCCTTGTACCTCTTCTTTGGTGCACCTCTGTCACGGTGGCCACTGGAGAGCTCGCCATATAACACGATCTTGGGAAGGCGATGGTCCTCCATTCTGGAGACGTGACCTACCCAGCGCAGTTGGATCTTCAGCAGCGTGGATTCGATGCTGTCGGCCTCTGCCATCTTGAGTACTTCGATGTTAGGGATGAAGTCGCTCCAATGAATGTTGAGGATGGAGCGGAGACAACGCTGGTGGAAGCGTTCTAGGAGCCGTAGGTGATGCCACTAGAGGACCCATGATTCGGAGCCGAACAGGAGTGTGGGTATGACAACGGCTCTGTATATGCTTATCTTTGTGAGGTTTTTCAGTTGGTTGTTTTTCCAGACTCTTTTGTGTAGTCTTCCAAAAGCGCTATTTGCCTTGGCGAGTCTGTTGTCTATCTCGTTGTTGATCCTTGCATCTGATGAAATGGTACAGCTGAGATAGGTAAACTGGTTGACCGTTTTGAGTTTTGTGTGCTCGATGGAGATGTGGGGGGGCTGGTAGTCATGGTGGGGAGCTGGCTGATGGAGGACCTCAGTTTTCTTCAGGCTGACTTCCAGGCCAAACATTTTGGCAGTTTCCGCAAAGCAGGACGTCAAGCGCTGAAGAGCTGGCTCTGAATGGGCAACTAAAGCGGCATCGTCTGCAAAGAGTAGTTCCCGGACAAGTTGCTCTTGTGTCTTGGTGTGAGCTTGCAGGCGCCTCAGATTGAAGAGACTGCCATCCGTGCAGTACCGGATGTAAACAGCGTCTTCATTGTTGAGGTCTTTCATGGCTTGGTTCAGCATCATGCTGAAGAAGATTGAAAAAAGGGTTGGTGCGAGAACGCAGTCTTGCTTCACGCCATTGTTAATGGAGAAGGGATCAGAGAGCTCATTGCTGTATCTGACCCAACCTTGTTGGTTTTCGTGCAGTTGGATAACCATGTTGATGAACTTTGGGGGGCATCCGATGCGCTCTAGTATTTGCCAAAGCCCTTTCCTGCTCACGGTGTCGAAGGCTTTGGTGAGGTCAACAAAGGTGATGTAGAGTCCTTTGTTTTGTTCTCTGCACTTTTCTTGGAGCTGTCTGAGGGCAAAGACCATGTCAGTAGTTCCTCTGTTTGCGCGAAAGCTGCACTGAGATTCTGGGAGAACATTCTCGGCGACACTAGGCATTATTCTATTTAGGAGAATCCTAGCGAAGATTTTGCCTGCAATGGAGAGCAGCGTGATTCCCCTGTAGTTTGAGCAGTCTGATTTCTCGCCTTTGTTTTTGTACAGGGTGATGATGATGGTATCACGAAGGTCCTGAGGCAGTTTTCCTTGGTCCCAACAAAGATTGAAAAACTCATGCAGTTTGATATGCAGAGTTTTGCCGCCAGCCTTCCAGACCTCTGGGGGTATTCCATCCATACCTGCTGCTTTGCCACTTTTCAGTTGTTCAATTGCCTTATATGTCTCTTCCCGGGTGAGGACCTCATCCAGCTCTAGCCTTAGGGGCTGTTGAGGGAGCTGGAGCAGGGCGGAATCTTGGACTGAGCGGCTGGCACTGAAAAGAGATTGGAAGTGTTCTGACCCTCAGTTGAGGATGGAGATCTTGTCGCTGAGGAGGACTTTGCCGTCTGAGCTGCGCAGCGGGCTTTGGACTTGGGGTGAGGGGCCGTACACAGCCTTTAGAGCCTCGTAAAAGCCCCTGAAGTCGCCAATGTCCGCGCTGAGCTGGGTTCGCTTGGCGAGGCTAGTCCACCACTCATTTTGGATCTCCCGGAGTTTGCGCTGAAGATGGCTGCATGCGCGACGGAAGGCTTGTTTCTTCTCTGGCCAGGAGGCTTTGTAAGGTGAGACTGGTGGGCAGCTCGCTTCTTTGCCAGCAGCTCCTGGATTTCCTGGTTGTTTTCGTCAAACCAGTCCTTGTTTTTCCTGGAGGAGAAGCCCAGTACCTCTTCAGTGGATTGCAGTATGGTAGTCTTCAGCTGATCCCAGAGGGTTTCAGGGGACGAGTCCGTGAGGCGGATTGCATCGTCGAGCTTTGCTTTGAGGTTTGCCTGGAAGTTTCCTCTCACTTCATCTGACTGCAGGTTTCCAACATTGAACCTCTTTCTGGGGGCTTTACTGTTCCTGGGCTTTGGCTTGAAGTGAAGATTGAGCTTGCAGCGAACCAGCCAGTGGTCAGTGTGGCATTCCGCGCTGGGCATGACCCTGGTGTGGAGCACATCTCGTTTGTCTCTTTCTTGCACCAGGACGTAGTCCAGGAGGTGCCAGTGTTTGGATCGGGGATGCATCCAGGTAGTCTTCAGGCTGTCCCTTTGCTGAAAAAGGGTGTTTGTAATGACAAGCCGCTGTTCTGCGCAGAGCTCCAACAGGAGGCGCCCATTGTCATTGCAATTGCCGACACCATGCTTGCTCAGGATTCCTGGCCAGGTTTCTGAGTCTTTGCCGACGCGAGCGTTGAAGTCGCCAAGGATGACAACCTTGTCGGCTGTAGGGGTGTGTTGAATGAGGTTGCGCAGGTCAGTGTAGAACTTGTCCTTTTCTGCTGGTTCTACCTGGAGGGTTGGAGCATAGACACTGATGAGGGTGATGCGACGCTTGTTTTGATGGGGGAGTCGCATGGACATGATCCGGTCTGAGTGGCCTGTCGGGAGGTTTTTGAGTTTGGAGGCAATGGAGTTCTTGACCATGAAGCCTACACCAGATAGGCGTCATTCATTCATAGGCTTGCCAGACCAGTAGAGTGTGTAGCCTGCGCCGCGTTCTTGGAGGCTGCCTACATCTGCAAGGCAGACTTCACTGAGAGCGGCAATGTCGATGTCAAGTCTGAGGAGTTCATGTGCAATGAGGGCAGACTGACGTTCAGGACGGTCAGCCTTGTCTAGCATGGTTCTGATGTTCCAGCATGCTAGCTTGAGTTTGTGAGCATCTTTTGAGGGGGAGGACGTGGAGGGGGAGGACGTGGACCTGTCCTCGGGCCTGCGCAAAGGAGCTTTTAGGTGGAGTGCAGTGTGCGCAGTACTGGCCCCACCTGCATAAGTGTAAGGGGACAGGACAACACCTGGCTGGCTGTCAATCATTCGGCCTGAATGGATCAAGCCCACCCAGTTGGGTGCAAATCACCCTCCAGGATATAAGCCTGCGGCAGACTTACACAGAGTTGCTGCAGCCACAACCAGCCTGGCTCTGTGGAAGTCTTTATGGATTAAAGCCTGTTGTACAGTCTTTGCCTTGTGTGTGTCTGATTCTGTCTAACAGCGCACCACAAAATTTTCCCACGGCTGCCATGGAAAAACCCCTGTGCACAGAGAGCCTCGAAATTGACCCACGCCACCCGAAAGCCCAGACACGCTTCGAGATCTGGCAGCACGTGGTCAAGGCAATAATCGAGGCACACGAGAGCAACATCCTCGACTCCGATCGGAAGAGGTGGTCCTACTCTAGTCAAAACTGGGTCCCCGTGCCTTCCAGGTAACCAAAGGCTGCTATACGTACAAGAGTGCAATGGACTCTCTCGAGAACTTGGACAAGCCCCCCATGAATGTGGTCTGTGCAAGGTACCTGTTCAACACCCGAGCCCAGCAACCCAGTGAGAAGGCTGAGTCTTACCTGGGACACTTGCAAGAGTTGGCCCGACCGTGTCTGACTGAACTCGGGGTAGAAGTAGAGGAAGTTGAGAGGCTGATCCAGGATGCCTTTGTCCTTCGTGTGGATAGGGATTTGGTGATATGCCGACTTCAGGTCAATCATGGAGAAAGCCCAGTAGCGGGCTATCTCACTGACCATGTCCGTGATCCTTGGCAGTGGGTAGGCATCCAGCTGGGTGTACCGATTAATGGTCTGGCCGTAATTCATGACCATCCTTGGCTTACTTCCCCCTTTGACCACCAGGACTTGGGCACTCCAAGGCCTGTTATTGGGTTTTATAATGCCTTCTACTAGGAGTCGCCGCACCTCCGCCTCGATGAAGTCCCTGTCTGCAGCGCAATAGCGCCTATTTCTGGCTGCAATTGGCTTGCAGCCTAGCGCAAGATGTGAAAAGAGCACCAGTGGGGTGACCCCTCATGAATGTCTGTTCTTATTCCCCAGGAGGTCGGCGACTGGAATGTCACTCCCAGCATGGCTCACGTCCCTGGGACCGATGCTTCTGTGTAAGCATGTACGGACACACAAGACCGAAGCCCTGGTCCTTCATGCAAACCATAACTATGCTTACATTAGGTTCGGATGTGGTAAGGGAGGACACCGTCTCAACCAGGGACCTGGTACCAACAGGAGCACCCACCTCACCATGCCACCCTCCAAACCAGGGCATACATCCCCATCCCCAGGCAGCTATGGGGCGCTCAGGGCCACCTTGACCACTAGGGGCACGCTTCAGCCTTAGGAGACGAACCCGCACCCCCCACCCATCCAATACGATCTGCATACTTCGACCCCGGCCCTCCTGGCCACCCCCCGCGCAGCACCACACCAGCCACACAGACCCCTGCTGCCAGCCCCCCTATTTCCTCTCTGACCAGTGACCAGGAGCCAGTCCTACGACGGTCACAGAGACCCCAGCAGCTGCCGAATCATCTCAATCTGTAAATATTGTATGTACATAGTGGATGCGATTCCTTCTTACTGCCCTCCCCCGGGACAATTTTAAAGAAGGGGGTGAATGTGGTGGTACACCACCGGCATACTGCAGGGGTCAACCTCTGTACCTGCAGGAGTGTAATGGGCCAGGACAACACCTGGCCAGCTGTCAATCAGTCAGCCTAAATGGATCAAGCCCAACCCGGTCGGGTGTCAATCACCCTCCAGGTTATAAGCCTGCGCTGGCCTCCAGAGGCCTCACACAGAGTTGCAGCAGCCACAGCCAGCCTGGCTCTGTGGAATTCTTTGTGGATTAAAGCCTGTTGTACAGTCTTTACCTTGTGTGTGTCTGATTCTGTCCAACAGCGCACCACTATGTAACAATTTGCCTTCATTTGATAAAGAAATGAAAACATTGATAATTTGGTAAAAACAACTCTGGAGAAACTCAGCAGGTTAATCAGTGTACTTTATAAACACTGCTGAGTTTCTCCAGCATTGTGGTTTTACTTCAACCAAGGTTTCTGCAGACATTCATGTATTGTATTATATGTATTATATGGTCCTTGTTGAGATGAGACTACATCATAGATGTAACACCTGTTTAGTATCAAATATGAAGGCTAAGATCTTGACTGATCGAAAATATTCTTCCCACTGACCACCCCCACCAACTGCTATGTTATTCCCACTGCTGTACAAACCTCATGCAGAACCAGAAATTGTTCCCAGCCACAATGACTCTGACCAGCGATTAGGCTTCAGACAGTAGATCTGTAAACTATCTTCAACTTTTTAGCAGCTTGTCCTGCCAAAGGGCTTTTTTACCATTTCTAGGGTCCCAGATTAATCAGAGCACAAGTCCCTTTCAAGAAGAGATTTAAGAATAACTGAACTACACTATAATTATTTAAAAATAAATTGCAAAAATATAAAAATACAAAATATAATTAATAAATATGAATTATGGAAATTAAAAACATGAAGCTGGTGTAAAATTACTTCATCTTTCTTTTCATTCTCAATCCAGGACAGTAATCCCAATTAAATTAATTGGGCTCTGAAACATGTATCAGCTTTGCCTGGTTTAAAGAAGCAAAGGGGCCAGATACAAAGCACAAATGATTTCCATCCATGAATTTGTTGTTGAGCCCAGTGGTGGAGCAGAAGGTCAGGTGCATTGCCAGCTGACTTTCAGTGCATTCCTGCCTTCTGCTTTTCAAAGCCCATGCGTGGAATGTGAGAACAGGTTGACCCATGCCCTGCAGTTCGCTAAAAACACGATGCTAGACAACATTTTGGGATTGAACCTTTCAAGAAGATATGACAAAATGTAGGCAGAAACCTGAAAAAAAAATAGTGGGGCGGGGTGCGGGGCAGTGGGAGGCAGGAAGTAATAGGTGGATAAGGGAGGGAAGCCACACCACCAAACAGGGGAAGGGGGGAAGGCTCTATCAATGGACAGGGAAGTGGATGGAGACCCAGAGGAAAGGGAGGGTGAATGGGGAGTGGGCTAGCAGAAACTGGAAAAATCATCTTAATGCCATCTGGTTAGGTGTTTGCTCCTCCAATTTACAGGGGGTCTTGGTTTCACATACATGAGGCCTTGGACAGATATGTTAGCATGAGAGTGGTGTGCCCTCCCTCTCTTATCCACCTATTACCTCATGCCAGTGGGTCTGTGCTCCTCCCCCTCCCCCATATTTTTGTTTGAGCACCTGTCTACATTTTGCTCATAACATTGGTTATGCATTTATATCTATATTGTTTGATCTGTTATGTTTCTCCAGGTTTGTGTTTTTACTTCATTCACGATGTCTGCAGACTTTCATGTTTTACTACCACAGCAAGCCCATCATTTGCCCATCAATGCATTCCAGGCCACCTTCTCTACATTTTACACTCAACTATTCAGAAATAAATGAAATGAAATTTTAAATCAAACTTCTGTTAACCTTTTCATGGTTCATACTCTTGGTTTAAATTTTAATGAGTTTACGACTTCCAAATCTATGGCTGGTGAGTACTCATCAGACTAATTACACTAACCTGATCTTTGGAGTAGGGAGTGTCAACTCGCTGTGGGTCACGACAGGCTTGTAGAAGAATTTTTATGGCATTCAACTGCGACAAAATCTCACAGGCCATTGAATCAAAGAATGTGATGTTGGCAAGGGCAGCAGATGCTAGTAGAAACACCTCACTGGATGAGGCATCTTTACACAAATCTACAAGCAGAAAATACATATTTTACACAGAGAAATAAATAAATCTGTTCCATTTTATATTTATCCACTTTCTAAACAAAATAGCATTCACAATTGTTTCATTGGTTCTGTTCTATGGTATAATTATCTAAAAGAGAAAGGAAATCTAAATCCACACAGGCTGCAGGCAACTGGCTCGTGGAAATCAGGTATTGGAACTGGGATTCGAGAGCATTCTGAGGGCAAGAAGGGCTGACTCTCTCTGGCTTCCCTTTCTCTTACAGTTAGGGGCATCGAGCAATGCTCATGGTAACTTTTTGTTTGCTTTACAGCAGAGAAAACTTGAAGTATATCATGTATATTACATTCTTATGCATTATCATGTGGCAATAAGTAACGAACCTTGAAATGTGACATGGATGAATTCACACTCTCAAAGGCCTCTTGAATTTTGTATTTCAAAAGAAAATAAATTAAAAGTATCACTATAGTACTGCCTGTAAAACTCAATGCAAATTATGGCAACATCTGTGGAGACAAAGGGGCAACATTTTGGATTGAAATCCCATGTAAGGATTAAGAATGTAAAGGGGAGATAGACAGTATAAAGAAATGAGGGAGAGGAGTGAAGCAGAGGCTGACAAGTGATCAGTGGATCAAGATGAGGTGGGATTGATGGGTGGATAGAGGCAGGTAAGAAAGGGATGGATGTAGAAAGATGCAGAGTCTGGGAAATGATCAGTGGAGACAATGAATCAGAATCTATGGTCATGAACATGTCACAAAATTTGTTGCAGTGCAAACATTTATATAACCTGCCTCACAAAATGAATAAAAAAGTGCAAGAAAAAAAAAATAAAGTAAGGTAGTTCATTGATCATTCAGGAAGCTGGTGGCAGCAGGGAAAAGTTAACCTTGTGCCATTGAATGGTCATCTTCAGGCTCCTATTCGTTTTTCCCGATGGTAGCAGAGTAAAGTGGGAATGATGGGGGTCCTTGATGATAGAGACTGCTTTCTTATAGATATCGTTGATGGAATGAAGTTAACAACCCTCTAGAGTTTTTTTTCTTGTCCAAAGCGATGGCATTTCCATACTAGACAGTGATGTGACCGGCCAAAATGATCCCCACAGTACAGCTCTAGCCCTTGTTAACTGGTTCTTTTTCTTCCTCTCCCACTTGGTTCCATCTGCTCATCACCCACACATTCAAATTACTGGGTTCTATATTATTTCCCACCCCTATATTCCATCTACTCTTCACTTCCTTTCTAATCAGATTTCATTGACCTTTGTTTCTTTCACTGATCACGTCCCAGACACTGTCCACCCTCCCCTTTTCCAACTGTCTCCATTCGCCCATCATCCCCCTCCTCACTGTATCCACTTGTTTCCACCTAGCTTTTGCCTCAACCCTCCTCTTTTTATCTCCCCTTAACAGCCTCATTGCTGATGCAGAGCCTCAACTCGAAATGCAGTCCATCTCTTGGCTTCCACAGATGCTCTTGAACCCGAGATCCCCCAGCAGCTTGTATTTTGCTCCAATCTCATATGTCTCAATGCAAATTAATATTGATTACATGTTATTCACATTATTTCATCTTTAGCAGCAATGCAATTTCTTGTTAAGTAGATGCTTTGGAAATAGAATTTAGCATGGTGCAGTGGGTTAAGTGAATCACCTGGGGATTGGTGCAATCACTAAGCTAGCAATAAGTTATTTTTAAAATTCTTCAGGACAAGTGATAATCCCAGCCGAGAAGCTTGGGGCTCAAAGACAGCTGTGGGTTTATTAGTACAGTAATTTCCTGCAAAATGTGAGATCAGTGCATACCAATTTAAAGTATCAACTCAAAATATATTTTATTCTTTAATTTCCCAACTGTTCAGTTTATCTTGTACAAGAAAAACACTCTGACAAATAATGCCATCTGCAGGAAAATTAGACATTTTACCATGATCAAACAATTTGGCCATGAGCATATTCTCTGACATAAATATTCTGTTGCAGGTTGGTGCTGATTTTCAGATTTTTATCAGTTCTGGCCAATCAGTTCAATATCAGACATAGTTGAGCACTAAGTTATAACATGGAACAGTACAGCACAGGAATAGACTCTTCAGTGTACATCTCTGAGCTGAACTTGATGTCCAAACTAAAACTCTGTTTGCACTTAATAGATATCCCTCCATCCCTATCATATAATTTATCTATCTAGAAGCCTCTTTACCCTTTGGACTGCAGCCATTTTTAACCTTACATAATATATTCTCTGGACTGGGTCCATAGGTAAACTATAGTATGACCCAAGTGGCAGATGGGTATTAAAAACCAGTCTTGGAAAATGGGGACACAGAGTATTTGTCCCTGAAAACAGGGACACCGAATCATTAATGCTACCGTTATTTCTGCTTCCACCACTACACATGGCAGCACGTTCCAGGTATTCACCGTCCTTTGTATAAAATATATGCTTCACACATCTGCCTTAAGCTGCCTTCCCCTCACCTTAAACATATTTTTCTTGTGTGCAATGCCTTTACCCTGGGGAAAAGATATTGATTGTCCAGCCTAACAATGCTTTTCTTGATTTTTATAAACCTGTCTCTCCTCAGCCTCTCACACATCAAAAAAAAACAAATTTGTCCAATCTCTCTCCCTATTACTCTTACCCTCTGAACCAGGCAACATCCTGGTCAACTATTTCTGCAACCTTTCCAAAGCCTCTACATCTTTCCTACAATGGGGCAACCAGAATTGCATACTATTCTAAGTGTGTCCTCATCAAATTTAAATACTTGCAACATGACTCAACATCCCAACCAATGAAATCAATTATACCATACACATTCTTTACCACCTCATCCGCTTGCATAGGCACTTTGATCAGATCCCTCTGCACATCAATATATACACAAAGTAGGGAATAACACACTGTTTGATGAATTAAATATACTTCATGGGTTGTGATATACATCACAAACAACAGAGGCCCCATCACTGATCCTAGTAGAACACCTCTGGTCACAGGCCTCCAGTCCAAAAAAATACCTTTCCACCACTATCCTCTGCCATCTGAGCCAGTCAATTTTATATCCAAACTGTCAACTCATATGGACCCTATATATCTGCATCTGCATCTTCTGAATCAACCTACCATGAGGGATCTTGTCAAATGCCATGTGGACAACATCTACTGCCCTACCCTCATCTTTGTCACCTCCTCAAAACACTCAATCATACTCCTAAGACATGACCTGACCCTTAATTTTCACAAATGAAGTATGTCAAAGTGGAGCATCAAGACTCGCTTTGTCTGTTTTACCACTCAGTAGTGAGGGAGGTCCCCAGTGGAGGTTCTCTTTATGCAGGGGTCTTCCCCCTTTACCTCAAGAACCTGGGGTGGAAAGCATTGCAGAGTGGTGCCAGTTCACCAACCCTCCAGCTGTCTGTCATTTCTATGGGTAGGAAGAGATGGTGAATCACTATACAAGTCAAGTGTGAGAATTTATATCTCTTCACCTATGTGAAAGGGCTGCTCTACATTCTAGCTGCAACTCAGCCTCATGCTCCTGATTTACAGTTTTCTGGTGTTGGGGGTGGGGTGAAGGGAGTAGTGTGTTCAAAGGCAGTTCAGAGGATCTCTTTGACAGGCTGTTGCTGGGCCTGGCCAAGCCGGCCATCCGTGGGTCAAAGTGACAGGCAGTCAAGGGTACTGGATGAACCACACATTTGGGCCTGTGCAATGATAGAGAGATAGCACGCAGTATCCGAGAGGAGGGTGGGTGAGTTCTAGCAACAGAAGGGGGAAATATCTGCCACAGTTGCTGCCTCTCTTTGACATTAAGTACATTTTTAAGAGGTTCACATCTCATCTGCACTTCTCGAGATGACTTTAGGTTAGTGTGAAATTTAAAAGATGAATGAAAAGAGTTTAAAAAGAAATTTAGAAGATGAAAAGTAGAGATAAAATTGAATGTTCCATCCTGCAAAATATGGCCCAAAAGATTCAGCGCAATCACATTATTTAGTTAAGGGCATATTCAATGTTCAATATTGCATGTAAGGTAATGAATGAGCATACCATTGATTTGTTAAGTAAAATAAAAAGCAGTGTTCATTGAGTTACATTAGTTTACAGGTTCCACATAAAGACTAAGTTACTAATGTAATCTGATGAACCATTCTGTTTCTCTCTCTCCAAAGATGCTGCCTGACTTGATGAATAGCTAGATTTTCTATTTTAGTTTGGTATGTTTATCTAGTCATAAATATTAACACAATATCACAATGTATTTCTTGGAGGCATATCAAAGGCAAAAGATGTTTAAGAGCTAAAAAAAAAGAGCATCTTAAAGGAGGAGAGATGGAAATGCAGGTTTGAGGAAGGAATTGGGGACTGTAAAGATGGCCATAAATACTGGGGAATTCCAGACAAGAAAGACAAGCAGAATTGAGGTTAGGAATTCATCCCACTGAATCACCACACTTTCCTGGCCCTACCGCAACCAGCCACCTATTTTAATCAAAAGGAGTTCAGGTGTAATTAAAATGAAATAATTATACAGTGGTTGCTACTCATTTCCTCTCATTATGATCTTAGCATGAAAAGCTTTTGTGTTCAAATATCCACTGCTGCTAAGGTCAGCAGAGACCAATTAAAAATTTAAACCCAAACCCTGGGAGGCCAATTGATCACATTCCGGTACTAGTATTCTGTGACGGGTGTTGCTGTGCATTATAAATTATCAATCATTGCCAACAAAGTGAATAATTTTCCAGGCTTCTTAAATAACTCTTAGCATTTATAATACCACTTTATTAAAGATGATACAGTAAATGTCCATTATAATTGCCAACCAACGAATGAAACAAGCCTCGAGGAGTAGGAGACACCTTTGCATGGACTATACAAGGAAGGGATTCTGAAAATCTGGGCAGAATTTGAAGTTCTCTTCTCTAAGTAAATGGTGCTAATTTTATTTTTTCTGTACATTTTGTAAAGAGGCAGCTGTAAAGACAATCACATTAATTAAAAGTAGCACCAGGCTACTTGGAAAAGATTTCTACTATGTTAACAAGTAGACAGATGTTAACAGGTAGAAGTGAACAATTGAAAATGTAGCTGAAGACAGGCTTTGGCAGTGGAGATTTTTTTTTAAATGTTCCAATTCAAAACTGGGCAAGGAGACTGGAGAACTATTGAAATTCTAAAGAAAAAAATCTGAAAATCTGAACTATAAAAGACAAATAACATAAACAAAGTGTAGAGGTTTAAAGAGAGTTTTGAAACATCGGTATTGTATTTGAATGCAATTCCATGATCAGTTTGTAAAGCACAAAAGCCTGCAGACACCATGATTGAAGTAAAAGCACAAAGCTGGAGAAACGCTGCAGGTCAAATGGTGTACTTTATATAGCAAAAATAAAATTACATAACCAATATTTTAGGCTTGGCCTTTCATCAAGGTATGAGCAAAATGTAGGCAAGCACCCGAACAAAATGATGAGAGAGGGGCAGGGGGAGGAGAAGAGTCCCACAGACAGGAAGTAATTGGTGGATTAGGGAAGGAGGGCACACCTGAAAACAAGGGGAGGGGGGATGGCTCTTTGAATAGAGAGGAAAGGGAATGGAGATCTGGAGGAGAGAAGACAGAAGGGCTGGGCAAAGTGGGAATGGAGAGTGGGCTAGCAGAAACTGGAGAAGTCGATGTTAATGCCATCTGGTTGTAGAGTACCCAGACAAAATATTAGGTGCTGCTCCTCTAATTTATGGGAATCCTTGGTTTGATAGTACAGGTAAACAATCCTTTATCTGGAACCCTTCGGGGACAGTGTGTTCTGAATTTTGGATTTTTCTGGATTTCAGAACAAAACCAGCTGCCCCAGATTTAAGCCTACTCAAATTGTGCTGCCATCTCTCTTCCCCCCACCTGCCCGAGTCGTGCTAAAGTCTTTCTCTCCTTCCCCCGCCCACCCAAGTCACGCTGCCGTCTCTCTCTCTCTCTCTCTCTCTCCTCCCCCCCCCACCCGAGTTGTACTACAGTCCCTCTCCCCTCAACCCCTGCCTGAGTCACACTGCTGTCTCTCTCTCTCCCTCCGCTGTACCAGCACGAGGAAAAAAATGCTGGTTTTTGGAGCTTTTCAGATTTTAGATGTCAGGATAAGGGATTGTGTACCTGTACATGGATGTGTCAGCGCAGGAATGGGGCATAGAATTGAAATGGTTGGCCACTGGGAGATCACTGCCATTATTGCAGAGAGAGTGAAGGTGTTTTATCAGTTATCCATTATCAGTTTGCTTTACAAAATTGCTAAAACAGTTAAACAGACTTTAGTATCATCATAATTCCATCCAAAGAAATATACAACTCAAGAAAAAGGGTGTTTTATGTAAAATGATAATGGTAATCTCAGTGGAACCTCAAATAAAATCTTGCAGCTAATCTTGAATTGTGCATTGATTTATATAGTTCACATTGTGTAGCTCTCAACATGATTTTATACTTACATTCAATACATAATTGATAGCCCACATAGCTTAAAAAAATAAACATGGCAAAGTAGTTGGCAATCTCAGTTTTGTGCAAATGTGAATGAAAAAATCAAAACTGGGTTAAGTTAATAAAACAGATTGAATAACAAATCTGACTGTGCCGTAATCATGGAGTCAAATTTGGATATGATACTTCCCTGTTAGTATGGGGGAAGAAAACAAGCAACTTATTTGACAATTGTTAATCATGAGTTTGGTGATCAGCTATATTTATCATTGATAAATATCAGAGGAGTGAGTCATGGACACAGAATGTTGACATGTCTACCATGATTGAAAGGATATCTAAAGGTGTGCTCATCACTGCTGCAGAGAGCAGGTAAGTTTCATTATTATTTATATAATTTTAGGGCACTCATTGCATTACTGGGCAGAGGAAGAAAATTTGCCATAAACCATTCTCATTCATGTCACTATCCTTTCCAATACATTCATTTACATCAGAAAATGGATACCCAAGAATGTCAAGACTTGCAAACTCGAAGCAGAGAATAACACATAGCTTGATGAATTAAATATGCTTTTTGAGTCCAGTTCTGCCAGAAGCCATCTTTTTAACTATGCTCATTAAGGTCACAACAACATTGACCTTTGTTTGCTTACGGCTCATTTCAGATGCCTGAAGGGAAACAACTCTAGCATCAGACAGATAGCCATTTATTTGGTTTCAGGTAGTCACCGCTTCTGTCAGAACAGGTCACTGCTCTCATTTCTTTTGCTCAGCCCAGCAGCAACAGTAGAATCAAAAATAAAAGCATCTAATACCAAGCCCAACAAATGAAAGGAAATCGTGAATTGCATACACCTGGCTGAGCTGTCTGCTAGAATTTTATGAAGAACAGATATTAAGCTAACCATACATTTGCAAAGGTGAAGATTCAGTCTAGCTGGTGTGTTGTGGTCCAATGAAGGCAGCAAGATTCATTAGCTCAGATGGATCGCCTTGTTACTTTCAGAGCAATTATAGAACACTGCAGCACATAAACAGACCCCTTTCTAGTCTGTGATGAACCTTTTTTTTTCCCTTGTCCCACTAACCTGTACCCAGTCCATCGCCTTCCATACCTCTCCCATCACGGTCTAATTCAGTTTTCATATTTCAGTCTCCAAGGGTTTGAGAAGAAGAAAATGGAGAAAGGGTGGTGTTCAACTATTTTCTCTGCAAAGTGTGATATTGCTGCTTCATTGCCAAAGTTAAAAGAATGACACAGATTAATTTGTAGTCTCTTGTTTAGATCCAAGAATATATATTTTTTAATTTAGACATACAGAATGGTAACAGGCCCTTCCAGCTCACAAGCCCATGCCAACAAAATACCCCAATTAACTCATTGTCTTGCCAGTGCTGTAAGTTTTATAGGGTGGGAGGCCCCCAGAAGAAACCCACGCAGACATGGGGAGAATGCACAAACTCCTTACAGATAATGCCAGATTCAAACCTGGGTCACTGATGTAATAATAGCATTGGGCTAACTGCGCCGCCCTGAAGCAGAATCCCAAATAAATATTGACCCTATTCCTACTGTGTACATCTGATAATGTTGACTAAAATATTCCTGTCCACTTTTCACAATTACTCCTTAAATGCTAAAGAAAATGAAAAATACCTTGCATCTTTTTTTCAAAAATTTACACATTAAGAAAGGGTACTGAGGGAAACAAGGTTTCCAACAACTATGAAGCCATGCTTGGCAGATTTCCACAAAGTGATCTGGCCTGTCAAATCCCTCTGCAGCGACTGCAAGTAGCAGGACATTTTCCTCTCGCTGTTAATTTTTTTTAAGTTAAAAAAAATCCTCTAAATTGAACTGTGAGTCAGATACTACTGTGTTTTATGAAATATGAGCAGAGAAAGGAGCTTTTTGCTCCTTTGAGAAGTTAGAAATAGATTCATAATTTTGCCAAATCCATTGCCTTGGCATGTAGCCACCTGCTGGACTCGTTGCGTCTTCTGACCGTATTCAGGAAACTGTGAACAAGTACGCCCTCTAGTGCACATTAATCCATTTGTTGCCCAGGCATCATTCAGCCACATTTCAAAATATTTGCAAGGAACAAATTGCTTCGATAATGTTGAGTTTTCCTCATTGTTATTGAGCCACGAAAGCTGAAATCTTATGGTTGAATCTTAATGTATTGCATAAAGGCTTACACAACAAGTGGGCATGAAAGCATTATTGGACATAAATGATTATTTCAATGAGGGAAGGCATTGTTTTGAAAACCTAGTTTTCGGAAAAGTCAAAATAATTACGCCAATAGGCACCTAGAACTGAAAGGCAACCGCTCAGTCCCATTAAATAGCTGGTGTGTTGTGGTCCAATGAAGGTAGCAAGATTCATTAGCTCAGATGGATCGCCTTGTTACTTTCAGAGCAATTATAGAACACTGCAGCACATAAACAGACCCCTTTGGCCCTTCTAGTCTGTGATTAACCTTTTTTTTTCCCTTGTCCCACTATCCTGTACCCAGTCCATAGCCTTCCATACCTCTCCCATCCATGTACGTGTCCAAATTCTTCTTCAATTTTAAAATTGAGTCCCTATTCAGCACCTCCACTGCCAGTTCATTCCACACTCCCACCATTCTCTGTGTGAAGAGGTACCCCCTCATATTCCCCTTAAACTTCTTCCCTTTCACTCTTAACCCACGTCATCTGGTTTGTATCTCACCTACTCTATCTACATTAACTCCATCTATCTCTGTCATAATTATAAATACCTCTCTAAAATCTCCCCTCATTCTTCTACATGCCAGGGAATAAAGTCTTAACCTGTTTAACCTTTCCCTGTGACTCAGTTCCTGAAGAACTGGGAAGATGATGAAATCCAATAAATCTTGGGCTTGTCTCTATTTAAGCTGAGGAGGAATTGTGGGAACTGGGTTACAAGGGTCCAGGGGTAGGATAGAGTGGGTCAAAATAGTTTTGTGGATTGAAAGGATGGTTGTCAGTCAGTCTCAGGCCATGATTGCAAGGAGAAGTGAGTCTAGCATCAGAAGAGCAGAGGTCACTCCAAGATCAGATGAGATGATTTTCATGATCAGAAGGCTTGGACTGGAATCAAAGGAGGGGTTGAAAGTGAGAAACTGAGGTGAGAGGTTATAGTAAGGAATTGCAATAACTACGGCAATTGGGTCGGGTCTACAGAAGAAATCATTAGCGTAAGAGTCTTGAGGAGAGTGTGTTAACTGAGTGAAGTTTGTTACTTGGGTATATAGTTAGCATTGTGACTAAGGGCAAGGACTGGGATCGCAAGGAAAAGCCATGGAGAAATATTACTCTGACCACGTTAGGTTCCTCATAATGTAATATCAAACTCCATAAGTTTTTACTTGCCAAGCTAGGTCCATTTTTGGTTACGCTGACTGAGGGCTCACAAACACGATGAAAGCCTAGTTCCACAAGAGTGACATATGGAAGCAGTACACAGGGGACTAGTGGGCAAATTGAAGTATCTGCATGCATTGGTAAGTCAGATGCACAGAGGAACCTAAAGGAATATTTTCAATTGCATGCAACTTGTGGTATCTTCAATTTTGCCTTGCATTTTTGTTATCTAAAACAAATCAGAGTACACAAAAATATGCATTGCAATCCAATTTCTGTGCAATAAACTCAAGTTCAAGTTTATTCATCATCTGATTAAATCAGTACAACCCAACAAAACAGTGTTCTCTGTTCCACAGAGAACAGTGCAAACATGCACACACACATATCACACAAATGATACATATACACAGTACATATTGAAGTACAAAAATATTATTAATAAATAGTAGCGTCACGGGGAGTTATTTTAGCAGTCATTCAGTGGTCTCACTACCTATAGGAAGAAGTTGTTCCTCAGCCTGGTGGTTCTGGCTCTGATACTTCTGCATCTGTTTCCTGATGGGAGCAGCTAGTAGTTGGGGTTATCCCTGCTTTTGTGAGACCTCTCCAAAAATTCCAGTAAATCCCATCAATGGGGGTGGGGGATAGGAGGAAAACCCAATGATTCACCCTGATGCTTTTATGGACATGTAGATTGGCCTCAAATCCGATATTCTACAGCAACTGTACCACACTAAGATGCCACCTCACTGTGATAGAGCTCCTGTAGATGGCTGACAGAATGGTGGCCTTGCCCACCTCAGCCTTCCTGCCAAGTGAGGAGATAATGTGTCCAGGATAGGTCATTTCTTAAGAAGACTCCAAGGAACTTGATGCTCTCCACTCTCTCCTCTACTGAACTATAATATATAGGGTGTTTTCTGTACTGGAGAAACTATGAGTATAGCTTAAAATTCCAGTAATTAACATATACAGTCAGAAGAACAGAGACAAGGCACACATGACTTGTTAGAGTGAGATCTAAAACTCAAGTGGTTTAGTCCATAGCTCATGGACCAAGCAGGTCACATTCCAAGGCGGTTCAGTCGTAGCTGTTCAGAATTTACATTTTACTATATATAGCTATAGTGGACATTCCTTGAGTACTAATAATGCAAAAAAATCATTGCCATTAAACAATGAGATTAATGACAGTATAATTGCATGGTCACGAGATATTTATAATATATCAGGGTGGAGGGTGACTTACAGGATACTACAAGGTCATCTATCTGAGGTCCACAATCATCTCCTTTGTCTTGTCCATGTTGAGGCTCAGGTTGTTATTCTTGCACCATTTCATGATATTATCCACCTCTTCTGCTTATTATGTCTCATTGTTGTTGCTGATGAGGTCATCTAATGCTGTGTCATCTGCAAAGATGTTGACTCTGTTGAAGCTGGATCTGGCAATGCAATTATGGGCCAGTAGTATGCACAACAGTGGACTGAGCACACAGCCTTGAGGTGCTCGACATACTGCTACTGACCCAGATAGACTGTGGTCTTTCTGTTTGGAAGTTCAGAATCCAGTTACAGAGAGGGTTGCCCAGTCCCAGTGAGAAAAGCTTCTCCACCCACCTCCGGAATATGATTGGATTAAACACCGAGCTGAAGTCAATGAAGGCAGCCTAGCATGAGGCTTTAAAGAACAAGAGTTGCAAGCCATATCAATACCAAGGCATGAACCAACATGTATGTGGTAAGAGAGAGCCTGAGGTTTCCTGAATAAAGATTAAGAATAAATCTCACTTTGGTATAAAGTAGTTGGTAAGAAACTATTATTCTTTCATTCACAATGCAATGAGGTTAAACACAAAAGGCACTGTGATTGAAGTAAAAACACAATGCTGGAGAAATTCAGCAGGCCAAACAGTGTATTTTATAGAGCAAAGAGAAAGATACAAAACCTCTATTTCAGGCTTGAGCCCTTCATCACGGTATGAAAAATATGAGCAGGTTCCCAAACAAAATAGTAGGGGGACAGGCAGCGGGAGGAGCACAGTCCCAAGGCAGGAGGTAATAGATGGATCAGGGAGGGTGGGGACACCAGCAAGCAGGAGGAGGGGGTATAGCTCTGTGTACTGGAGAGGGAAGGGGGTGAAGCTTGGAGTGAGGCTATTCAGGAAAGATACAATATTGTGTTTTACACAAAGGATGGCTAAATTTTGAATACCATAAGTCACTGAAATGAAATCACTTGTAAAATTTGAACATTGAGATTTTTTGCTTGGCATGATGCAAAGATCACAGAATGGATTTGTTTGATGAAGTTAGGATATAGATTCTAAATGAATGATGGGACAGACTCACTCCTCTTCCTCTGTTTGAGCTTTGCAGTTTTGCAGAAGGGAACTGGAGAAACTGTAAAAGCAGTTCATTCTTCATTGGTATTTAGACCAGCAGTTCTCAACCTTTTTCTTTCTACTCACAGACCACTTTAAGTATTCCCTATTCCACAGGTGCTCTGTGATTAGTAAGGGATTGCTTAAGCTGGTATATGGGTGGAAAGAAAAAGTTTGAAAACCACAGTTTTTATCATACCTAATTGACTCGTTATGTACATAGTTTCATAATTCCAATGAAAATTTTTCTCAAGCAAAATATTTCAGTAACAATTGGGTCTAGAGCAGTGGTTCTCAACCTTTTTCCCACTCACATACTACCTTAAGTAATCCTTTACTAGAGCAACTATAGCATAGGGATTACTTAAGATACTATGTGAATAGAAAGAAAAAGTTTAAAAACCATTGTTTTAGACTCTCTGTGAGGTGAAGAATTACATTTGGTGAGGCAAAAAAAAATGACTGGGGGATTACTTGGAATAACGACCCAAATTTTATTTAAATGTATACACTTTTAGAGAAGGTGATGAGTTCCACCCAGCTAGGTACTCTCTAGACGTTTGCTGGTTTTATTCTCAACATTCTGCCTGCTGTCTGGATGAAATGTCTTCTATTGCCAAATCCCAAATGACCATCTAATGTTTTGTGGCCTTGCTACAGTGGATCCATGCAGTGCTTAGTGCACCATAGGAGTGTTGAGTATTTCCATAATAAATATACAATGAAAACACTTGTTGGACATTTCCTTAATAGATTGATGTTCAATTTTCCTGAGAATGGAGAAATACTAGGGCATATTCTTTAAAGCTCATTTGGCAACAATTCCCCTTTCTCCAACAGCCAAGCCAAATTTAAATTGCATCATCAGGTTACCCATGCCATTTTAGCTAACTATTATCCATGTAATTTCAGACCATCCACTCATCATAACATGGATTTACAAAGTCCAGAAAATAAGGAGGAGTGCCACTCTGTCTCCCACATAGATAATATTGGCATATCTAGTCATCAATTCCTTAATCACTGACCTGGGGGAATGGAAGTCTAATTTTCATAACAGCACCCTGTTCAAATACTACCATCAATGGAAGGCAAACTCAGTCCAGCACATGTAAATGTTTCAAGATATTGGTGCATGTTGGTTTAGCGGAAATTGGGGGTTGCTGGTCAGCACGGATTCAGTGGGCTGAAAGGCTTGTTTCTCTCAATAAATCTGTGCCTCCATGGCAAAAATCAAGAAATTTGCACTTGATTGATAGGTTTTAACTACACAATTGGAAGCAGTCACCCCAAAGATGAGTACAAACAAGTCAATACTCTTCCATACATTTAATGCTCTTGGACAAGGACATCTTGTGTGTCAACTGTAGTTTAGATAAAATTAATTTAATTTAGAGATATAGCATGGTAACAGACCCTTCTAGCCCATGACCCATGCTGCCACATGACTAATTAACCGACTAATCCTGTATGCTTTTGGAATATGGGAGGTAACCGAAATGCCTGGAGGAAATACATGTCAAATGTGCAATCTCCTTACAGACAGTGACAGATCCAAACCCACGTCACTGGTGCTGCAATAGTGTTGCTCCAACCACTTACGGTAACCGTGCCGCCCTAAAATTATTTTATTTTGGAAAACAAGATTTGAAGCTATTTACAGCCATTCGTGTAATCGATCTGTGTTACCATCCACCCAAGTGGCAATGGCGTTAATTTTCCCCATATAATTTGCAATCAAATCTCCTGAAGTACTTATTTTGATTTCACAGTTTGAGCTCTGTAGTCTCTTTCTGGCTCTCACAGTTTGTAAAATGAAGGAAGACAGGATTAATGCCGATCAGCAAACTAGAAGGACAAAACAAAACTCCTGAGTCTTCCATCTTCATGCATGTCAGCAAGATGTGCAATAAAGAACCTTCTGCGTTTTGGCATTTCTTGTGATGAAGCTCCCTCATCGCTTATATGGGATTTGGTCCACTGAGTGCAGAAAAACATTAAACATTTTTATTTGAAGCTGATGTAAACAAACTTCTCTTGAAACGCAATTTATGTATTTTATCCTTTTTGAATCTGCTTCTTTATCCATAGCCACCCGAAAATCCCTATCCCACAAGCAGATGTGTGTGTTTACCCAAGATGATGACAGGTGAAGTAGTATTTAATTGCCCAACTCAATTGTACAAGCCTATGCAGTTTAATCCCTGTCTACCTTTCATCAGGCCTCTTCAACTGACATTCTTGTAATTGAAATTATCTTTACAACTTTGCTTGTGCAAAGCCATATATTACTTTCAAATAAGCAAAAGAACCAAACATATGTTCAGAATACATCTTCATGATGATGCAAATATTAACTTGGTCCAATGCTCCCAACAAAAATGAATTAACTAGCTCCTCCGCTTCCTCTCTGCACTGTTCCATCAGATAAGAACAGATAATAGCACACTGGTATACAAATCTTAAACAGTGTCCTCCACAAGGGACACCCTGTCTGGTCAAGGGGCACAGTAGGAAAGTGCATAGAGTTTGAGGTTTGAATTCATAATCTCCCTTTTAATTGGGCAACATAGTTAGTGTAGCTGTTAGCGCAATGAAATGTTACAGTGCCAGCAATCGGGACCGGGGTTCGAATCCCACCCTGCTTGTAAGGAATTTGTACATTCTCCCTGTGTCTGTATGGGTTTCCTCCAGGTGACCCGGTTTCCGCCCACCCTTCAAAACGAACCAGGGGTTGTAGGTCAATTGGGTGTAATTGGGCAGCAGGGGCTTGTGGGCCAAAAAGGGCCTGTTACACTGCTGTAGGTCTAAATTTAAAATTTAAACTACTGTCAATCACCCAAGTCTTTTGGCAAAATAAAAGAAAGGCATTAAGTTTCCTTAACCTTTATGGCAAGGAACTCAGCAGCTTTCTCATTTTTTTTTAAATGCTGAATTAAGGCAACAAACCATTTTATACAGAAACAAAATCAGAGAATCCAGACGACATTTTTGTTGTGTGCTTACTCTAGTGGTAAGCAAAATTCTGGAAACATTCTTGGAACTTGCTGAGCTAGTCACGCGTCACACTATTTAGTCGCCCACAGCCATTTTTTTTTAAATGATTCACATCTTACTTGGTCTCTTTACTAATATTAATACAGCATGAAAACAGGTCCTTTCTGCCAAGATACCTTTGAAGTGTTTGCCATCTTCCTGAACCAAAGCTTCCTCTCAACCATATTGGACAGAGTGCAGTGAACTGGAATTCACTGTCTATGCATTGTTCAGATGGCTGGCTCCTCCCTCACCAATATAAACCCTGGTTTTCCCACCTTACCTTAGATTCACCCAAGGACTATTGTGTCTACTGGCTACTGATTGTAAGCTATTAAAAGCGTGTTTGTACTCCTCACTTGGCTCTCAGTGCATTCAGTCACATTACAATTTTAATAGCTTAACTTTGAAGTGGGATGGAAGCGCTGCTGAAGCCAGGCATGCTCCAGATCGACTCTCTGTACCCTGAGACCCCAGAGGAATTCGCCTACTGAAGTGCTTCCATTTCTACCTGGTGGCCACACAAGACATCTTCAACTCGGATGGTCTCCAGAGATCGGCACTTCTCTCTCTCGTGGGCCCCAAAGGGTTCGCTGTCATCAGAGACTGTGCTACCTATGAGTTGGCCATAGAAGGCTTGGAAGGCCCATTACATGAGGCCTCAGAATGACGTGCTGGTGAGGCACCGAGTCAGCAGCTTCTGGGTGAGTTGCTGGACGACTATGATCTTGAACTGTGGGCCCTGACCAGAAAATGCCACTACCAAGTGACCAAGGCCTGGATGAGAGAGGAGGAAAAAAATCCAGGACACCCTCATGGCAGGAATGAGGTTGAGGTACGTGAGGCAGCAACTGCTGGAGTTGAGGAAGAAAGATTTGGCTAGAACCTTGGAGCTGGCGAAAGTGTTTGAACAGGCCCAACTGGGAGCTGACAACCTCACGGGCAAAAGTGGCACCTTTTCAAAGGACCAGGTCATTGGGATGCCTGTAACCCCTGCAGCCAAAGCACCGACCGCTGTAGCCATGCGTGACCGGGGATGCTACTTCTGTGGACAGACACAGCACCCTCCACCCGATGCCCTATGCAGGATGCAGTAAGTGAGGGTGTGGGGTGAGTTTGCTAGGCTAAAAGGAACCGAAAGAGCGTGACTGCATGTGCAACCCCCGAATCATTGCTCAACCTGTGCCCTAGTCCCAAAGGACCAGACTCCACCTTTCCATGCTGTTCGCCACCAGCATCTTGCTGCACCTCGTGGCGAGACCCTCCACGGGAAGTGAAGCATTGCGGGAAACCATGGTGACCATCTTGCTGCGCCTTGAGATTGGTGCCATCTTGTTTACCCACAGGCCAAGAAGTGAGAGTCAACATAAGCATGGGGAGTGACAGTGTTTCGGAGCATGAGCATCGGTCACCCTGGATCAGGCAATACCTCACCGATTGAATAACTCAGTGATGGAGGCGAGGGAAAACAAACATTTGACTGATTTCTTAGTAGTCACTGACTCCGCAGAGAGCTTTATAAACTCTGCGATGGTTCTGTGGTACAACTTAAGAGTTTACCCAATGGACTATTGTATTTTCCTAGCTTTGCACTCACAATCTACGATGATCCAGGGGTGTTATATAGTACATCTAACTGTAAAAGGGGAGGAATTTTATAAGTTCTGATTGTATGTACTAAAGGATTTGTGTGCTCCTGTGTTGCTGGGCCTGAACCTGTGTCACCTTAAAAGGGTGACCATGGAGCACTCTCGCCCACTCCCTCCAATCATGATACAGAATGGAAGGTCCCAAAAGCCGGACTCTATTTGCGGTCTCTCCACCCTAAATATTGATTTCCTTGCCCCCCTCCACTGTTTCCAAACTTGACTCCTGATTGCAAACCATTAGCTACAAAGAGCAGGTGATACAGTGTCAGGGGTGAGGAATTTATCAGCGGCGGCTCGAAGAAAACATCATTGAGTCCAGCAACAGCCCATGGAGAGCCCAGCTGGTAGTCATGAAAGAGGAAGAAAAAGCCAGGCTAGTGATTTACTATATCCAAACAATTAATCGTTTCACACTGCTGGATGTGTACCCCCTTCCTTGAATTTCGGACATAGTAAATGAAATTGCGCAGTATCAGGTCTATTTGACCATCGACCTGAAAGCTGCATAACATCAGTTACCGATCAGTTCCAAGGACCGCCCCTACACAGCATTTGAGGCAGATGGACGGCTCTATCAGTTCTGGAGGGTCTCTTTTGGTATCACCAATGGAGTCTCGGTCTTCCAGAGACAGATGGACAAAATGGTCGATGAATGCAGGTTGAAGGCCACCTTCCCTTATCTCGACAACATCACCATTTGTGGACACTCTCTGGAAGACCATGATGCCAACCTTCAGAGGTTTCTCCACACGACCAAGACCCTGAACCTCACATACAACTCCAGTAAGTGCGTGTTCCATACAAAATGTCTGGTGATCCTGGGATAAATGGTGGAGAATGGCATCATTGGCCCTGACCTAGATCAAATGCCCCCCCTGTAATCTCCCGATCTTGAGGACCATGAAAGCCTTAAGGAGATGCCTGGGCTTCTTCTCCTACTTCACCCAGTGGGTCCTTCACTATGTGGTTAAAGTCTGCCGCCACCTCTTAAAGTCCACCTCTTTCCCATCGTCGGCTGAAGCCCAGGCGGCTTTTGACTATGTTCGGAGCTACATCGCAAAGGCCACCATTTCCAGGTGGAAAGTAATGCCTCTGACATAGTTCTGGCTGCTACCCTTATCCAGGTAGGCAGGCTGGTTGCCTTTTCTTGCACCCCAACCCCCCCCCCCCCGCTCCCTACAAGGACATGAACATTGGAACCCATCTGTGGAGAAAGAGGCTCAAGCTAATGTAGAGGCCATCAGACATTACCTGGCCAGAAGAAAATTTACACTGCTCCCCGACCAGCGATCAGTGGCATTTATGTTTAATAATGCAAAAAGGGGAAAAATAAAGAATAAGATCGCTAGGTGGAGGATGAAACACTCCACCTATAATTACGACATAGCCTACAGGCCAGGTGCTCTCAATGAGCCTCCAAATGCCCTGTCAAGAGGAAGCCAGCCAGTTGTGATCACTGCACGATGAGCTTTGCCACCCAGGCATCACCCACATGCCTCATTTCATCAAGGCATGCAACCTGCTCTACTCCATTGAGGACGTCAGGGAAATTACCAGATCCTTCCAGTCTGCACATCTACTGCCCTGACAAAGTGCACCTAATAAAGGCATCCAGCTCCTTCAAATGACTCGGTGTTGATTTTAAGGGTCCCCTCCCTTACACCAATGGAAACATATTTTCTTAACATTATCGACGTGTTTTCACATTTTCCATTCTCTATTCGCTGCCCAAACAGGATCACCATCTGAACCTTCCACGCTATTTTTGCCCTGTTCCGGTATCCCAGCTATATCCATAGTGACCGGGGCTCATCATTTATGAGTGAAGAGCTATGCCAGTACCTGCTCATAAGAGGTATTGTCTCAAGCAGGACGACTAGCTACAATCCCTAGGGGAACGGACAAGTTGACAAAGAGAACGTGACTGTATGTAAGGCTGTAAAATTGGCTCTCTGGTCCAAAGGCCTTCCAGATTCATGCTGGCAAGAAGTCCTACCCATGGTGATCCACTCCACAAGGTCATTCCTCTGCATGGCAACCAATGCAACTCCTCACAAGCTTAAGTTTATGTTCCAGAGGAAATTCACATCTGGGACTACTCTCCTGGCTTGGCTAATGGGACTAGAGCCAGTCCTGTTGAGAAAGCATGCAAGGAGGAGCAAGACAGAGCCCCTGATTGAAATTGTGCACCTGCTGCATGCCAACCCAACATAGGCCTATGTGGCATACCCCGATGGCAGAGAGGACACCATCTCAATCAGAGACCTGGCATTCGCCAGAACTGAGGGTCCAATCCGCAAGTGTCCCACTCAAGTCCCGGAGGACACTGCTCAGGAAGTGGACCAATCCACCCCAAGACCTGAGCTGGAGCCCTCAAGACCCACTGACTCTGTGCTTTGGGAGGGGGGGTTCCAGGAAGTTCAGGAAGCCCAAAGTCCTCCAGTACAGCGGCTCTCGACCAGAATTACCAAACCCCCTAACAGACGTAATGTAAATATTTGTATTCGTTTTTTTAATGAATGGTCTCTGCTTTTCATCCACAGGCTCAATCTGAAGGAAGAGGTGAATGCAGAGTACTGGAATCCACTGTCTATGTATTGTTCAGATGCCTGGTTCCTCCCCTGGCTCCACTCTCACCCATCCCAATAAAATCTCTGGTTGTCCCGCCTTACCTCAGATTCACCTGAAGACTATTGTGTCTGGGAGGAGTCACGTGATGGAGTAGTGGCCGGACGGTGAACTCCAGCCCTCTCCAGAAAAGTCGGGAAAAACAAGAGAAAATACAAAGGCACAGAAATACAAGTTAAAGAAAAGTGAATATAAAGGTGGAAAGAAGATGGAGACAAAAGGAGAAAAATCAAAATCAACGGAAAGAAGAGAGGAAGAGAAGACAACGGAGGAAAAAGGTGAAGGCCTTACCTGTCCGAAGAGGCCCGCTGTGGAGAGAAGACCCCACTACCTCAGGTCGGTAGAAAGAGAACTACAACAATGGCTCACAGAGCCGAGTAAAAGTGCGCAACCGCGCATGCGCGAGGAGTCGCGCATGCGCGATGCGCATGAAAAAAAACACACCGACGGGAGGGGGGACCAGCTGGGGAGTCGATCTCCACAGCCGGCAATGACAGCTGCAGAACACCTGCAGCAAGAAGAGACCACAGAAGACAATGGAAACAAGAAAGAAGAGGAGGAAAGGGCAGCAAAGAAACAACAGATGGTCAACCTAGAGGAAGAAGAAGAGGAAGAGGAAGAGTACAGGGAAATAGAAGAAGAAAAGAAAGGCAAGGTAAAGGAGGTACTTGCTCTTGTTAGAGGATACATGGAGTCATTTAAAGAATGGCAAACACAGGAATTCAATGATTTAAGAAGAAGAATAAACAACACAGAAAAGAAAATAAATAAAATGGATATGACCTTAACAGAAATGGGGAAAAAAATGGACAAGATGGAAGAACGGGCAATAGCAGCAGAAATGGAGGTAGAAGACTTAAAAAAGAAATTGGAGGAATCTAATAAAAAAACTAAAGAGACACAAGAATTACTAGCCCAAAAAATAGATATAATGGAAAATTATAACAGAAGAAATAACATAAAGATAGTGGGCCTTAAGGAAGATGTAGAAGGCAAGAATATGAGGGAGTTTATAAAAGAATGGATCCCTAAGGCCCTAGGATGTCCAGAACTACAGCAAGAAATGGAAATAGAAAGGGCACATAGAGCATTGGCCCCTAAACCACAACCACAACAAAAACCAAGATCTATTGTAGTAAAATTCCTAAGATATACTACAAGAGAAAAGGTACTGGAGAAGACAATGGAAAAAGTAAGAGAGGGCAACAAACCACTGGAGTATAAAGGGCAAAAAATCTTCATTTATCCAGATATAAGCTTTGAACTCCTAAAGAAGAGAAAAGAGTTCAATGCAGCAAAAGCGATTTTATGGAAGAAAGGATATAAATTTACATTGAAGCATCCTGCGGTATTGAAAATATTTATTCCAGGACAACAAAACAGACTATTCTCGGATCCAGAAGAAGCACGAAAATTTGCAGAACAATTAAAAAAATAGACTGAGGGATGAAGACGGGTAATGAGAGCAAAAATTATCACGATTGATATGTATGTGGGTAAAGACAAAAATAGACTGAGGGATGAAGACGGGTAAGGAGGGTAAAAATGACCACGATTGATATGTATGCGGGTAAAGAGGTATAAGAGTGAATAGAGACAATGGGCATATGTGAAAGTATCTGTAATTAGAGGAAAACATAGAGAGTATAGACAAGAATTAATAAGGGAAGGTAATGGAATAGAGAGAATAAGGAGGGAACTAAAAGAGTGACCTTTGTGACATATAAAAAACGAAATCTTTTCTGGGGGGGGCTGGGTGGGGTGAAAAGAGCGGTCACTGCAAAATCAGTTGACGCTTGCGAGTGGATTCACAAATCCAAATGGAGAGGGGAGATGTGGTTGTCCGACAAGGGATAAAGGGCAACTCAGGAGGGGAAGGGGAGATTGGGGATAAAGAAGATAGAAATAGGAGAATAAGGAAAATGTTGGATGTTGTAGGAATGTTGTCTGGTAAAGAGTTGAAAATAAGAAAACAGAAATGGAAAAGGAGGAAAGGTAATGATGGAAAAACGGAAAGAGAAGATAAACAAAATATAAAATGGCTACGCTGAACTATATGACTCTAAATATTAATGGAATACATAACCAAATTAAAAGGAAGAAACTACTAAATTTACTGAAAAAGGAAAAAATAGATATAGCATTTGTCCAAGAAACACATTTAACTGAATTGGAGCACAAGAAATTAAAGAGAGATTGGGTAGGACATGTAACAGCAGCATCGTATAATTCAAAAGCAAGAGGAGTGGCTATATTAATTAGCAAAAATGTGCCATTTAAAATAGAAGAGGAAATAATAGATCCAGCAGGGAGATATGTTATGATAAAATGTCAGATATATTCAGAGCTTTGGAATCTACTTAATATATATTCACCTAACGAAGAAGATCAAAAGTTTATGCAAGATATCTTTTTGAAGGTAGCTAATACGCAAGGGAACATACTAATAGGAGAGGATTTCAATCTGAATTTGGATCCAAATATGGATAAAACGGGGAAAAAAATTAACAGGAAGAACAAAGTAACCAAATTTATAATTAAATCAATGCAAGAAATGAAACTTGTGGACATATGGAGGAAACAAAACCCAAAAGAAAAGGAATACTCATACTACTCGACTAGACATAAAACATACTCAAGGATAGACCTATTCCTGTTATCAGCCCACATACAAGGGAGAGTTAGGAAAACGGAATATAAAGCTAGACTATTATCGGACCACTCACCCCTGTTATTGGCAATAGAGCTAGAGGACATCCCTCCAAGAATGTATAGATGGAGATTAAACCCCATGCTACTTAAAAGACAGGATTTTAGAGAATTTATTGAAAAACAATTAAAAATGTACTTTGAAGTAAATACGGAATCAGTGGAAGATAAGTTCATACTATGGGACGCAATGAAAGCATTCATTAGAGGGCAAATAATAAGTTATGCAACCAAGATGAAGAAGGACTATAATCAGGAAACAGAGCAGTTGGAAAGGGAAATAATAAACATAGAAAAAAAATTAGCAATAAAGGAAGATACAACCAAAAGAAGAGAATTGGCGGATAAAAAATAAAATATGAAACATTACAAACATATAAGGTGGAGAAGAATATAATGAAGACAAAACAGAAATATTATGAACTAGGGGAAAAAACACACAAAATCCTAGCATGGCAGCTTAAGACAGAGCAAACTAAGAAAATGGTATTGGCAACAAGGAAAAAAGACAAACAAATTACATATAATCCAAAAGAAATTAAGGAAAACTTCAGAGAATTCTATGAACAATTATACCGAACCGAAAACGAAGGGAAAGAAGGGAAAATAGATGAATTTTTGACTAAAATTGAACTACCAAAACTACAAATAGAGGAACAAAATAAATTAACAGAACCATTTGGAACAGTAGAAATACAAGAGATAATAAAAAATTTACCAAATAATAAGACACCAGGAGAGGATGGACTCCCAATAGAATTCTACAAAACATTTAAAGACCTAATAATACCGCCCCTCCTGGATGTAATCAACCAGATTGATGAGACACAAAACTTACCAGATTCATGTAAAACAGCAATAATTACAGTGATACTAAAACAAGGGAAAGATCCACTCTCACCAGCGTCATATAGACCAATATCTCTGCTAAACACAGATTATAAGATAATAGCTAAACTATTAGCGAACAGATTAGCAGAACAGGTACCGAAAATGGTAAATTTAGACCAAACTGGATTTATCAAAAAAAGACGCACAACAGACAATATTTGTAAATTTATTAACTTAATTCATGCAGTAGAAGGAAATAAAGCACCGGCAGTAGCAGTTGCTTTAGACGCAGAGAAGGCCTTCGACAGAGTAGAATGGAATTACTTGTTCAAAGTATTGCAAAAATTCAGTTTACCGGAGAAGTATATTAATTGGATTAAAGCATTATATAAGGGACCATTAGCGAAAGTGACAGTAAATGGACATGTATCAAAGCAATTTAACTTAAGCAGGTCAACGCGGCAGGGATGCCCACTATCACCATTATTGTTTGCGCTAGCTATAGAACCACTAGCAGAATCGATAAGAAGAGATAATAATATAAAAGGAATAAAAATAAAAGACAGGGAATATAAAATCAGTCTGTTTGCGGATGATGTGATAGTGTACTTAACAGAACCAGAACTATCAATAAAAGAACTATATAAGAAATTGAAGGAATACGGAGAAGTGTCGGGATACAAGATAAACGTAAATAAAAGTGAAGCAATGCCTATGAATAACGCGGATTCCTCAAAATTTAAGGAGGAATCCCCATTCAGATGGCAAACGCAGGCAATAAGATACCTAGGTGTGCAAATAAACAAAAATCTAGGCCAATTATATAAACTCAATTACAATCCACTAATGAAAAAATTACAGGACGATTTAGAGCATTGGAAAGAGCTACCACTAACACTGATAGGAAGGATAAACTGTATTAAAATGAACATTTTTCCAAGGATACTATACTTATTTCAGGCATTGCCAATACAACTGACAGAAAAATTCTTCAAAGAGTTAAAGAAAATAATAAGGAGATTTTTATGGAGAGGGGGGAAACCGAGGATAGCACTAGACAAATTAACAGAATGGTATAAACAAGGAGGCTTACAATTGCCAAACTTCAAAAATTATTATAGAGCCGCACAATTAAGGTACCTATCAGATTTTTATCAAACAAGGGAAAAACCAGACTGGACGAGACTAGAATTAGATAAAATAGGGGAAAAGATACCTGAACACATATTATATAAATGGGACGAAAAATTGGTACAACATAGAACTTCTCCAGTATTACACCATCTCCTCAATATATGGAAGAAGATTCATGTAGAAAGAAATAAAATAAATTACCAAATACCAAAACTAATATTGACGCAAAATAAGCTACTCCCTTTTACAATAGACAACCTTGCCTTTAGAAAATGGGAAAAAAAAGGGATTAAAAGAATACAAAATTGTTTTTCAGGAAGTAGATTCTTATCCTTTGAACAAATGAGAGATAAGTACAATATAACGGGAGATACAGCGCTGGCATATTACCAACTGAGATCCTACTTGAAAGATAAATTAGGAAGCAACTTGAGTTTACCAGAGGGAAGTAACCTTGAATATGTGATTACAGATACAATGTTAATCAAAAGATTTATAAAAAATATGTATATTAAACTGCAAGAAAAGGAAAATGAGGAAACAAATGGTAAAACTAAACAAAAATGGGAACAAGATTTAAATATAAAGATAAAAAAGGAAACATGGGAGAAGTTATGCTCTGGAACGATGAGAAATACAATAAATACGAGGCTGCGTATGATACAATATAATTGGTTACACAGACTATACATTACACCGCAAAAGTTAAATAAATGGGACCCAACAGTATCTGATAGATGTTTTCGATGTAAAAAAGAAAGGGGAACAACAATTCATGCAATCTGGACATGTGAGAGAGTAGAAAAATTTTGGGATGATCTCAATCAGATATTAAATAAAATAACAGAAAACAATATACCAAAGAATCCAGAGATCTTTCTCCTAAGTAACATAAAAAATAAAGAATTTGGAATTGACTTGGAGGATGCACAAAAAAGATTTGTTAAGATAGCCCTAGCTGTAGCAAAAAAATGTATTATGTCAACCTGGAAATTGGAAGATAATTTGAAAATACAACAATGGTATATAGAAATGAATAAATGTATTCCATTAGAAAAAATAACATATAGTTTAAGAAATAATATTGAAATATTCGAACAAGTATGGGAGCCTTACATTAAATACAATAGCGAAAACCTACCGGGAACAAACATTACCTAAGTTGATGGAAGGAGAAGAAAAGAAAAGAATGGACTCAGTAGAATTTCTGGTGTATTTTTGTTGAATGACAACATTGTCTAACTGAATTAATGCAACCTAGATTGTATAACTAAAATGGATGAGAGGGGGGAGGATGGGGGGGTGGCTTGGGAGGAGGGAGGGGGGAGGGAGAAAAAGTCACTGTAAATGTGTGGAAAAGAAAAAGTGTATATCATGGCTATTGTGATTTATGGTGTGAAAAATAAAAAATTAAAAAAAAAAAAAAAACTATTGTGTCTACTGGCCATTGATTGTAAGCTATTAAAACATGTTTGTACACCTCTCTTGTCTCTGAGTGCAAACAGTCATGTTACACAGAGACCTGGTGACATCTAATCTATTTCTTGTACAATCCCTCTCCTCCTGTAGAGAGTAAGAAGTGAGTTGCCCTTGTCTTCATATTCCCACATCAGCTGCTGTAATCAGCAGATTACCTTAAAATTTCTGCCAACTCTAACAAGATTTCACCACCAGACAGCTATTCCACTTTGCTCCTTTTCAATGATTCAAAGAAATAACCACTTAATGACTTCCTGGCCCAGACTACCACACCCCATCATCCTCCATTTTCCCCCTTCCCTTTCACTTCTTCCCACCATCCAAAGGCCCAAAGAGCCTGAACAAGTGAAGCAGTGCTTCTCTTGCACTTCTTCCAATTTCATGTACTGTATTTAGCGTTCACATTGTTGTCTCCACAATGTATTGGTGACCTTGAGCTTCCAGTTGTCTAACACTTTAATCCATCACCACATTCCCATTCTGACCCATTTGTTGCCACCTCCTGCAGTATTATAGTGAGGCCCAATACCATCTATAGCAGGGGTGGCCACATTACGGTCCCTGGGCCAATTGCTACCCATTGCCCATTTTTAAGTGGCTCGTGAGGGGAAATAAATGGTACTGCTGCTGATGCAGATCCGCAGAGAGCAGGCAGCGAAGTCTCAGCGCTCCCCGTAGGGTCCAGCCACCCAGTCTGACTGCCATTGGCTCTGTACAGGCTCTAAATGACCTGTTAAGGGAGCCAACGATGGTTGAAAACAGTCGGGCTTAATATTGTTTGGCCCGTGACTCCTTATATTTTTCCCGTATGTGGCCTTCAAACAAAAACATGTAGTTACCCTTGATCAAGAGGAACAACATCTTGTCTTTCAGCTGGATTTTTTGCAGTCAACTCGGACTGAATTTTAAGCCATTCATACTTTTGTTTTGTTTTTATTGGAACTAATTAATTCAGTCGATCATCCATCTGTGATTTTGGCTCAGGATTTCTCATTCCATTCATATAGTCTAGCCTGCTGGGGAATGTTCACAATCTTGTCATGAGTGATAGACAGTACAGTCAGAGAAGCACAATCCGATTCCAAATGCCAACTTGACCAATTTTGTCTCACCCACTTGAGATATTTATTGATAAATTTAAATTAAATTTACATTTTAAATTTCAACATACAGTACCATAACAAACTTTTCCAGACCACGAGCGTACCCATCAAGCCTGTACATTTTGAAGGGCAATTGGAAACCCAAGCAGACACAAGTAGAATGTACAAACTCCTACCAGACAGCACTGGGTTCAAACCTGGGTCGCTGGCGCTGTAACTGCATTGTACTAACCACAACCCTAACGGTGCTGACCACAGGTTCTGCACATCTTTCCTCCATGGTTTGTCTCATTCCCAATTCTGGTGAAGGATCTCAGAATTGAAAGGTAAATTGTATTTCACTTTCCACAGAGGTTGTCTAGGTTACATAAAAAGGGACAATGAGTCAGCATACAAGAGGGCGATTGAAAATTTGGCTGAATGGTGCACTAACAACAAACTCGCACTCAACATCGCCAAAACCAAGGAGATGAATGTTGACTTCAGGAAGGGAAAAGCAGAGGTATACGATTCAGTGATGGTTAGGAGATCAGGGATGGAGAGGGTGAGCAAACGTAAGCTTTTGAAAGTCACTATCTTGGAGGGTATCTCCTGAACCCAACACACTAATGGCATCATGAGAAAAAACACGAACGTGCCTCTATTTCCTATTCAGAAACCCTGGCAAATTTCTACAGATGTGTGGTGGATAAGGTGCTGACTGGCTGCATCATGATCTGGTATGGGGACACCAATGTCCCTGAACAAAGTCCTGCAAAAGGCAGTGGACACAGGCAAAACCCTGCTCATCATCGAGAACATCTGCAGGGAACGCTGCCATCGGAGAGCAGCAGAAATCATCAAGGATCCACATCACCCTGCATACACTCTGTTCTCACTGCTGTCATCACGAGAGAGGTATAAGTGCCATAAATCTCACACCACCAGGTTCAGGAACAAATGTTACCCCTTCACCATCAGACTCCGCAACAACAAACTTAATCAGTTAAGGACTCTTATTTGTGCACTTTATTGATTTTTTTTCTCTCCGCATTGTAGTTTGTTTACATTTCTTTATTTATTTACATGTGCAGGTTGAGTACAGGTTTTTTTTGCACCACCAATAAATAGTAATTCTGCCTCGACTGCAGGAAAACAAGAAACTTAGAGTTGTATGTGATGGCATGTATGGTCTGACAAGCAATCTGAAATCTTCTTGGCATTTTTTTTTAATTTAGAACCTCAAGCTGCGCCTCTTTCCATTAGTTTGAGAATTGGGTTCGGGTTCTACATCTGATAATCAATCTTGTTTGGTAGCCTTCAACCCCCTGCTTCAATGGCTGGGGCAATAGATATTTATCTGGTCCATGTACACAGTGGAGACTTCCTTTATTTTGAACTTCAATGTTTTCCTTGTTCAACTTCAGTTGCATTTACTTACCAAAGTTAACAACTTCATTCATTGCCTAACTCCACCTCTCCCTCATTCTGCCACAATTTTCTGGTCTTTACCCCACTGAGACCTTTGTGCAAATTTAGAGGGTTTGTTGTACTAACCTCTGGGTGTTGAATCCAACATGCATTTTTTTCTGTTGGCTGTATTGTGATGAATTCTATTTATCAAGTGGGGGGGGAGGGAAACAATTGTTCTCTTCAGGCACATATGTTCTATGTGGCAGTGACCCCTTTTCTAAGCTCAGAGATAAACATCAACCATAATTGATGCTATACCAATGATTTGCTGAGCATCTGTGCTCCCATTGCTTCAAGTGGGGGGGGGGGGGGGGGTTCCATTTATCAACGGAGTATGGAGCTGAATTAAATAGTTATAATTGAGTTATGATGTAGTACTGCTGCTAAAGCAAGAAATATTTGTAAAAGTATGGCCAAGTATTTGGCCCCCTTCTGAACAAAATTCCACAGACTTTCTGTAGCTGTGTTCTCAAAGCTGCTTTTGGTTAAAAAAAGGATTGAGGACATTTATAGCACAAGACACCTAAACTCATTCTCAATGTTTTTTGTTATCATTACTTGAAGACTACCACAAAATATCACTCAGAAAGACTGAGCCACACTACCTCAATGCCAAGGTTAATCTTTCTCACCTAACCTCTTGGTCAACGTTTGGGCTAAGCTTGCGATGAGGTCTGAGGCAAAAGGTCTGATAGAACCTTAAGTTGGGCACAAGTAAGAAGGTTATTAGTGAGATAGCCAAGCCCTTGTCTTCTTTTTCATACTTGATGATCAAGAGTAGATTGAATGGGTAGAATTTAGTTGGATTAGACTTGTGATGCTTTACGAATGGGATACGCCTGGATGACTTTTCACATTCTTGGGTAGATGTCAGTACTGAGAGAGTACTATAGCTGGGATGTTGTCTGGTCCTGTGACCTCTGCATTTTCTAGTGCTCCCAGACATTTTTCAGTATCATGTGGAGTGAATATAATTAGTAAAACTCTGGCTTAAGAGATGGTGAAGGAGACAAAGATGGGTCATACATTTGGTACTTGAGGTTGAACATACCGCAAATAGTTCTGTAGTCACAGTATGGGCCCCACCATCATTAAGAAGGGAAATGTTCTTTGAGTCTACTGCTGGGCCACATCAAAGAACATTAAAGTACCAAATGGTTTAGGCAAGGCCAGATAATGATTGCGTAGCCTACAGACCAAGTCACCAATGCAGACCACAAGAATCAAGGGCCACAGTCCTGTCCCCTATGGAAACCCATTCGTCACAAGCCCCAGTCACTAAAATTTCCTTTATTTTCTCCCTCTGAAACTTCATCTCTCCTGTTCCAACTGCTGTGTGGGATTTGTGCTTTGCTGAAGTGTCAATGAATTGCATCACCCTCATAGACCTTCCTCGTTACCTTTGGTTTGGCATGAATTTCATTGAATAAATCCACACTGACTTATTGGTTCCACTGGAGATGTGGCTTTGTACTGTCTTACAGAATTATTTTGGACCAAGGTTAGCCTCACTGACAAGCACTTTGTTTAACACTGTTCTTAGTTTAAACAAAAGATTGCATCGGGTATCTTTTAGCCCCTTGAGAACCTTCAGATCCTAGCATAACTATCCATGGATGGAAATTTTCTCCCAATTGGTTTTTATGAGCACATACTGCAGATAGTCAATGAGTTTAACAAGTTATTTATACTTCTACAAATATCAAGACACTGTATAGTTCTGAATAGAGCTCGAAATCAGGTAGCTGAATTTGAGCTGAGACAATGGGTGAACTTTTCAAGGTGGCAAATAGATATTTATCAATACAGTAAAAACATCTGGCATTGGATGAAACAACCCATTAATTCACCCTTTAACACTTACAGCAGTGGCCCAAAATTTGAACAACACTTTGCAATTTATAAAGTGTTTCTACATTCCTCATTACAAAATGGCATTCATAACAAGTGTGTTTTTCCACACGTGCCACCAGAGCAAGTGATGTAAAATGTCACCTTTTTGTGCAATTAGCATAATTATTTTAATTGTTAGTCATTTAGCCGATTGTTATGCTGACAATTGAAACTTTTCATGTTTAAGATTTGAATTCTGTTATGATGAAATTTTTGTGGAAAGATAAGATGGCAAGGGTGTCTACAAACATTAACTTGGAAATATGAGTTAGGGGGGGGTTACAGCTTCCGAATTATCAAAATTATTATAAAGTGGCACATTTAAAATGTATTAATAGAATATTTGATTTGGGAAAATCATTGGTATGGGCAAATATTGAATGATCTTGGATTGGTGAGAAGATGGACCAATTTATTTATAAATGGAATTCTAAATTGTTACCTATTTTAAAACATTTTATGGAATTATAGAATGTGGTAAACAAAGAAATAGGTACACAGAGAAGGATTTCGGGTAAAATACCTCTATCAGAATAAACTTTTCCCGTTTACGCTTAATAATCAGTTTTTGAAATTATGGGATCGAAAAGGAATTAAAATTGTACAGAATTGCTTTGAAGCAGGGTATTTTATCTCTTTTCGAAGAATGAAAGAAATATGAAATACCAACAAATACTTTTTTTTGTCATTATAACGTTAGAGGTTTATTACTGAATAACTATCAGGCAAACTTTCAGGCAAACCTCGAGGATGCAAACTGCCTCACGGACACAGCTCCTGAAACCCTCTGAGATCAGCTGAAAACGGCCATACTGCAATCCACTGAAGAGGTACTAGGCTTTTCTTCCAGGAAAAACAAGGACTGGTTTGACGAAAACAACCAGGAAATCCAGGAGCTGCTGAATAAGAAGCGATCTGCCCACCAGGCTCACCTTGCAAAGCCTTCCTGGCCAGAGAAAAAATGAGCCTTCCGTCTCGCATGCAGCCACCTTCAGCGCAAACTCTGGGAGATCCAAAATGAATGGTGGACTAGCCTCGCCAAATGAACCCAGCTTAGCGCCGACATTGGCGACTTCAGGGGTTTTTATGAGACACTAAAGGCTGTGTACGGCCCCTCACCCCAAGTCCAAAGCCTTCAGCGCAGCTCAGATGGTGAAGTCCTCCTCAGCAACAAGATCTCCATCCTCAATCGATGATCAGAACACTTCCAATCACTTTTCAATGCCAACCGCTCAGTCCAAGAATCCGCCCTGCTCCAGCTCCCTCAACAACCCTTGAGGCTAGAGCTGGATGAGGTCCTCACCCAGGAAGAGACATATAAGGCAATTGAACAACTGAAAAGTGGCAAAGCAGCAGGTATGGATGGAATCCCCCCAGAGGTCTGGAAGGCTGGCGGCAAAGCTCTGCATACCAAACTGCATGAGTTTTTCATGCTCTGCTGGGACCAAGGAAAGCTGCGTCAGGACCTTCGTGATGCCATCATCATCACCCTGTACAAAAACAAAGGTGAGAAATCAGACTGCTCAAACTACAGGGGAATCATGCTGCTCTCCATTGCAGACAAAATCTTTGCTAGGATTCTCCTTAATAGACTAATACCTAGTGTCACCGAAAATGACCTCCCAGAATCACAGTGTGGCTTTCGCGCATACAGAGGAAGTACTGAGATGGTCTTTGCCCTTAAACAGCTCCAAGAAAAGTGCAGAGAACAAAACAAAGGACTCTACATCACCTTTGTTGATCTCACCAAAGCCTTTGACACCGTGAGTGGGAAAGGGCTTTGGCAAATACTAGAGCACCTCGGATGCCCCCCCCACCAAGTTCCTCAACATGGTTATCCAACTGCACGAAAACCAACAAGGTCGGGTCAGATACAGCAATGAGCTCTCCGAACCCTTCTCTATTGACAACGGCGTGAAGCAAGGCTGCGTCCTCGCACCAACCCTCTTTACTATCTTCTTCAGCATGATGCTGAAACGAGCCATGAAAGACCTCAACAATGAATATGGTGTTTACATCCAGTACCGCTCAGATGGCAGTCTCTTCAATCTGAGGCGCGTGCAAGCTCACACCAAGACACAAGAGAAACTTGTCCGTGAGCTACTCTTTGCAGACGATGCCGCTTTAGTTGCCCATTCAGAGCCAGCTCTCCAGCGCATGACGTCCTGTTTTGCAGAAACTGCCAAAATGTTTGGCCTGGAAGTCAGCCTGAAGAAAACTGAGGTCCTCCATCAGCCATCTCCCCACCATGATCACCAGCCCCCCCACATCTCCATCAGGCACACAGAACTCAAAATGGTCAACCAGTTTACCTACCTCGGCTGCACCATTTCATCTGATGCAAGGATCGACAAAGAGATAGACAACAGACTCGCCAAGGCAAATAGCGCCTTTGGAAGACTACACAAAAGAGTCCGGAAAAACAACCACCTGAAGAAACACACAAAGATCAGCGTGTACACAGCCGTTGTCATACCTATGCTCCTGTTCGGCTCTGAATCATGGGTCCTCTACCGGCATCACCTACGGCTCTTAGAATGCTTCCATCAGCGCTGTCTCCGCTCCATCCTCAACATTCATTGGAATGACTTCATCACCAACATCGAAGTACTCGAGCTGGCAGAGTCCGCATGCATCGAATCCTTGCTGCTGAAGACCCAACTGTGCTAGGTGGGTCACATCTCCAGAATGGAGGACCATCGCCTTCCCAAGATCGTGTTCTACGGCGAGCTCTCCACTGGCCACCGAGACAGAGGTGCACCAAAGAAGAGGTACAAGGACTGCTTAAAGAAATCTCTTGGTGCCTGCCATATTGACCACTGCCAGTGGGCTGATATCGCCTCCAACCGTGCACCTTGGTGCCTCACAGTTCGGCGGGCAGCAACCTCCTTTGAAGAAGACCGCAGAGCCCACCTCACTGACAAAAGACAAAGGAGGAAAAACCCAACACCCAACCCCAACCAACCAAATGTCCCTTGCAACCGCTGCAACCGTGCCTGCCTGTCCTGCATCGGACTTGTCAGTCACCAACGAGCCTGCAGCAGACATGGACATACCCCTCCATAAATCTTTGTCCGTGAAGTCAAGCCAAAGATGGTCATACTTTGAGGTTATCCAGACAATCTCAATTTGAAACTTTACTTATAGAAGGTGGGAAGAAGAAAAGAGATTAAGATCTGAAATGTATTTGTTATTGCAGAATAAAATGCTTAAGCCAGATTTGCAAAAGTCTAGGATAAAAATGGGAAAAAGAATGAGGGATTGTGGTTAATCAAGATGATTGGAGGAATTTATGTAAAGATAGTATGACTAAGATTATTAATGTAAGATGTAGATTAGTTCATTATAATTTTATACATCAATTATATTTAACTCTGGAAAAATTAAAGAGATATAATTTATCTTCTTCAGATTTATGTTTTAGATGTCAGAAGGAGGTAGGTTATTTTTTTACATTCCACTTGGTCATGTGACATGGTCAAGTCTTTTTGGATGCAATTTTAAGAGTTATTAGAGCATATTTTTAAGGTTGAAATTCCATTGGATCCATTATTTTTGTTAGGCAGTATTAAAACATTGAGTTTGGATTGGAGGTTGACTAGATATCAAATAGCATTTTTGAGATTGGCATAAGCTGTTGCTAGAAAATGTATAGTGATTACATGAAATTGAGATCCTGTATTCCTTTGGAAAAAGTAACGTATAATTTATGTGATAATTATTTTATTGTAAAGTTTGGAGCCCTTATTTGGACTATATGCATTTAAAATTGTGAATTCTCTGGCCATGCTGTGGTGGTGTTGTTCTGATCCATGGTATTTAATTATGTTATTGTGGCTTGTATCTCCTTTCTTTCTTTTTCTTTCTAAGGGTTAGGTATGGGGGGGGGGGGATGGGTCAGGGGGGTAGGATGTGGATCTATATAACATGTATTTTTATCATTTTGATTGTATGTATCAAGTTTTTTATATTTTAAATAAAATATTGAAACAAAATTTCATGTTTAATGCACGTTTTTCAATGTAATTGTTGAGGATCATGTTGAAAAACAGGTAAAAATCCAAGGCCCAAAAAATCTTTAGTACAATAAAAGTGTCATGATTTTTGAAAAAGCGAATTCATTTTCCCAGTCAAATTGCCTGCTACTTGAGGTTTATTGGAAGCAAGCTCCCAACATTGAGTATCATTGCCTTGAAAGATTGGTATACTTTTTTGAACGTTGCCTGCAAAACAAGTTCATACATTTCTAGAGGCATCTATTGTCACTCCAAGGACAAATAGTTGTATTTTAAATAAATTCTACTCTATGATGGGACCCCATTTAGCAAAACTCACAACTTACCTGCACTCCATGCTGCTAAGGAATCAAATTCCTCATTCACAAATCTTCCTTGGGCCTTCCTCCTCTTTAATCCCAATCAACTCAACCCCTAAAACCCAACTGAAGCCCCATTTTACTTCCCGATAACCAGGCACTGAACACCAACCAGCCAGAAACAATCCCCTTGACATTTACCCTCTCATCAACAAACCTTCCCACATTAAAAAAAAAACTCTGGTTGGTTTCTGAAGTTACTGATCCTTTCAGCATGACATAAACACAGCCCCAACTCAGATGTCTCATTTCAAACACTCCCTCTGATAGGAAGCCCTTGTGGAGTTAGGGAGGGCAACAGGCAACACTGAAGTTTGCAGCAGCTAGACAACAACCAAAAGAGCTTTGGCTGCCCCAGGCCACATTGGAGATTATGCTTCTTAGAGAACAGAGCAAGCAGCATGCCTATACTACCTGATGAAGACCATAAAGAGTAAAAACTTCACTGCTGAGGATCGGCTCCTCATGATCAACCCATGCCTGAAGGATACTCACTGATAAGTGCTGTGACAATATCCTCCATGTTTTCCAAAAAGCTGCTGAGATGCTGAGTGAAGGTGAGATGTGGAGATGTAATCTGTGACACCACTGCTGCAGCTTCTGCACGCGTTGCTTCAGGGTTTGATTCATTAGTCAAAAGATCAGCCAAGCACAGCACACCATCCACCTACAAGAGGAACATGATTATATCTCAAAAAGAGTTAAGATATTTTCATCCCCAATTAGTATTCATATTACATCACTCTCAACACAGAAGAGTAAACTCGTATGAATTTCCCACCCTCAATTTTTATCATCTTCTGAATATATACGGGGGAGGGGGGGGCTAGTGTTTCACAAGTATAAGATAGAATAAAGCTAATTGAAGCCTTTTAAAGATATCGGTCTTAAAGGTCCTCCGAGAGCTTAATATTGATATTCCTACACCTGTCTCCCTCTGTTACACAGCAGCCTCTTGAGATTAGTATTGGCCACCACCACCATTCACAATCCTTGTATTTATCCAACTAAAGCTATTGATAAAATAAGAGTGTCTGCCCTTTTTGGTTAATTCAGATGCCTGCCTGCTTTTTACTCACACTTTGAAGGGCTCAGACTCAAAATATCAGTTATACATCTATGCCTCCGATGGATGCTTCAAGACCTGCTAGGTTCCTCCAACATTTCTGTTTTTACTACAATCACCATATTTACGGGAGTGAGGAAAGATGGCGTAGAAGACAGACCTTCCCCCAGCTAGATTTTTAAATACCCAATTTTAAAATTTATAAAAGTGGTTAAAAGTAATATTTACAGTTTTTGGAATAGTGGAGGATTGTAATGGCTACTAATGTGAAAAAGTCAAAAGCCCAATTACAGAAGAAATGACCTGAAAAGTGTTGAAGAATTGAGGCCTACTTATCAAGTTGAAACCACTGAGTCGTCAATGGGAGCCCCGAGGACTCCTGCACGGCTAAGTATTACGCTAGGGACAATCCTACATCCACAAGATGGTGCCGGCTCTATGACAAGCTCAACTGGCGCTGACTCGCATGCCCGTGAAGCCAGGTGTGTGGGGGGTCCAGCTGAGAGAGGAGCCCTTGAGCCCACGATGTTACTTAGTGGTCCGGGGGTGCGCAGTGTAGCGTCGAAGGATGCACCTACGTGATTGATGGTTCAGCTGGGCATGCGCGGTGCTCCTAGGGTGCGTGAATTACTGGAAAAGGTGTGGGCTGTGGGGGAGCCTGAGCAACGGCGGCCTGACGAGGTCGGTGCGCCGTCATCAGGTGTCCAGACCTGCAGCTGCACCAAAAAAGGACCAGTTGTGGTTGAAGAATAAGAAGAAGAGGATTTAACTTACTGGAATGTACACAGGAAGAAATACGGGCTGAGACTAGAGAAGGTAGGCCTCAAAGGGAGGTGATGGAATCTGAACTGGATTCTGTGTTTACTGTTTTGGAAGGGATTGCTTACCAAATGGAGAATATGTCGAAGCAGATGACTGAAGGATTTTTGGAAATCAAAACTAAAATGAGTACTATGTGTGAAGAAATGACAAATATGAAGCAAGATATGACTGTAGTTAAAAGTGATGTTAATAGATGCACAAAATCAGTAGACACTACAAGATAATTTCAAAAAAATTGAAGCAGCTTTTTTTGAATGTAAAAATCAAGTGGAACGTAATAGGGAAAAAATGGAAAAAGTGGAAGATTATTTTGTGGACTGGGGGATTCAGAAAAAGAAATGATTGAAAAAGATTGATTCATTGGAAAATCAAAGTCAGAGGAATTATGTAAAAATAGTGGGTCTTGCAGAAGATATTGAAGGTTCTGACCCGATAAAATTTTTTAAGAAATGGTGTTGGGCAAGGAGTTTTTTCCGGAAGGTCTGGAGTTGGATTGAGCACATAGAGCATTAAGGAAGAAGCCGTTTCCAGTACAGTCACCACGGGCGGTTTTAATTCATTGTTTGAAATACTAAAATAGAGAAATTATATTACGACTGGGGTGCAGAAAGTGCGACAAAGTCAAACTCCAATGATGATTTAGAATATTCTTTCACGTGGACTTGAGTCAAGAAATTATTGGACGACTTCGAGAATTTAATTCAGCTAAAGAAGTATTGTGGTGGAAGGGTTATAAATTTGCTTTTCATTATCCTGCGGTGTTGAAAGTTTTTTACAGAAATTTTCAATCCCAATTTTTTGAAAATCATCATGATGCATTAATTTTTGCTAATTAATTGCCAGATTTGTGAGAGAATTATTTCTTCAATAATTCCTTTTTCTGAATCCTCCACTTTTTCCCTATTATGTTCCCCACTTGATTTTTAGATTCAAAAAAAGCTGCTTCAATTTTTTTTTAAATGATCTTGTACAGTGTCTACTGATTTTATACATCTATTAACATCACTTTTAACTACAGTCATATCTTGCTTCATATTTGTCATTTCTTCACACATAGTACTCATTTTAGTTTTGACTTCCAAAAATCCTTCAGTCATCTGCTTCGACATATTCTCCATTTGGTAAGCAATCCCTTCCAAAACAGTAAACATAGATTCCAGTCGAAAATCCATCACCTCCCTTTGAGGTCTACCTTCTCTAGGTTGTCACCGAAAAGAAGGGCAAATGGAAATGGGAATGGGAATGGGAAGAATGGGAAGGATGGAAAGAAAGAAGAACTGACACAAAGTCTTCTTGATATTGAAGACACAGAACAATCATTAGGGCTGGAATCACTGGGTTGAATATACTTACTATATTTGATTGTGTTTAATTAAGCAATGTTTATATGGCTGGCTGGGAGGTGGTGGATGGTACTGAAATCTTTGATAGTCATCTGACGCTAGTGGGCTTTACCACACTCAGATTTTTAGGGCGTTTTTTAAGAGGTGATTTTTCTTTTTTTTTCAATTTGATGTTTTATAGGGGAAGGGTTTACAATTTTAAGGATTTATAAGGGGGCTGATATTTTGTAGTGAGTGAATATATTATTAGTTTGTAGTAATGTCTAATTTGAAATTTGCAACCTTTAATGTTCAAGGGGTGAATAATGAATAATCCAATTAAGCAGAAGCGAGTATTGGCCTATATATATATAAATAAATGAAAGTTGATATTGCTTTTTTTTCAAGAAACACACTTGACTGAAAAAGAACACTTGAAGTTGAAGAAAGAGTGAGTTGGTCATGTGTTTTCTTTTAATTCTAAGGCGAGAGGCGTAGTGATTTTAATTCATAAGAGTTTGCCATTTGAGGTAGAATTATTGGAAGGAAATGCTGGGAGTTTTGAGGGTGAGCTAAAATTTTTTGCTGAATCTTGGACTTTTCTTAATGTTTATGCACCTCATATAGATGATGAATGGTTTATTTCAGAAGCTTTTTTGTTGTTAAATCAAGCTAATGAAAATATTCTAGTTGGGGGAGATTTTAATTGCGTTTTGGATCCTTTATTGGATAGATCTCCAAAAAGTATAAGGAAACCAAAGATGGTGATACAAATTGGGGCCTTGATGAAAGATTTAAATTTGGTGGATATTTGGAGAAGAGTTAACCCTACGGAGAAAGATTTCTCTTTTTATTCATCTCAACATGATTCATTTTCCAGAATAGATTTTTTTTGGTATCGGCATATTTACAGGGTAGAGTATTACAGGCTGAATATAGAAGTAGGGTTATATCAGATAATTCTTTAATGCTCTTTTCTTGTGTAAGCTCGGAAGTGGTACATTCGTCTTACAGATATAAGTTTAATACAATGTTATTGAAAAAACTAAAGTTTGTTACTTTTGTTAAAGAACAGATTACTTTGTTTTTGGCTGAGAATGTTAATTCTGTAGATAGTCATTTTGTACTATGGGATGCTTTGAAAGGTTATTTGAGATGGCAGATTATTAGTTATACTACAAAAGTTAAGAAATATATGGCAGAAAGTTTAGCTTTGGAGGAACAAATTACTGAGTTAGAGAAAGATTTTCAGAAAGATGTGACAGGAGATTAAAAAAAAGCTGCTTTAGTGAATTTGAAACTATGTTATAATACATTACAAACTTATCAATTTGAGTATTTAATTAATCGATCTAAACAGCGTTATTATGAATTGGGCAAGGGGGCACATAAGGTACCTGCATGGCAATTAAAAACAGAACAAGTATTGCAGACTATTGATGCTGTTAAAAATAATTCAATATTTACCTACAAACCTCAGGAAATTAATGACCAGTTTTATTCATTCTATCAAAAATTATATACTTCTGAGGGGAAGCAGGACAATGGTTTTATTGAATCTTATTTATCCAAATTAACGTTACCGGTATTAGGGGAGGAAGATGTTATGGAATTGGAATCTCTGTTTATAGATTTTGAGATTAAGGAAGCTATACAGGAGATGTTAAATGGAAAGTCACCAGGGGATGATGAATTATCTGTGGAATTTTATAAACTCTTTTATGAAGATTTATCTTCTGTATTTGGGGATGTATTACAACAAATAACTGAAGAACAGGTGTTACCGGAATTTTGTTTGAGTGCCTTAATTACTGTAATTCCAAAAAAAGATAGAGACCTGTTGAAAGTGTCTTTGTATAGACCTATTTCTTTATTAAATGTAGATTATAAAATTATAGCAAAATTGTTAGCAAATTGGCTTGCTAAGTAATTACCCAAGTTTATACATATTGATCAAACAGGTTTTATTAAGAATAGGAATATGTCAGATAATATTCTTCGGTCAATGCATATCGAAAGCAGCCCAACCACCCAATGGTGATTGCGCTGGATGCGGAAAAAAGCCTTTGATAGGGTTAAATGGAATTTTTTAATTTAAGGTGTTAGAGAAGTTTAAATTTGGCCCCTTTTTTATTGGTTGGGTTAAAGCTTTAGATACAAACCCAATTGCCAGGGTGGTGACAAATGGTCAAGTTTCTTTGCCATTTAAATTGATACACTTGACAAGGTTGTCCATTGTCACCAGACTTGTTTGGATTGGCTATTGAACGATTAGCTCAGACAATAAGACAGAATGATAAGATAAGAGAGATGAGGGTTATGGATGATGAATATAAGATTAATTTATTTGCAGACGATGTGTTGATATATTTGACAGAACCAAAACAGTCATTGTCACAGTTGCAGAAATGTCTATTGCAATTTGGAGAGCTATCTGGATATAAAGTTAATTGGGATAAGAGTGAAATCTTACCAGTTGGAGAAGGTGATTATTCAGAATATAAAAATATCATAAAATTAAAATGGTCAGATAAAATTAAATATTTAGGAGTAATTGTAATGCTGATTACCAATCTTTATATAAATTAAATTATGTTCCTTTATTAAAAAGGATTAAAGCGGATTTAATTAAATTTAATTAAAGATCTTCTGTTAATCTTAATTGGTCGGGTAAATTGTATTAAAATGAATATTTTTTCCTCAAATTCAATATTTGTTTTAGATGATACCATGTTTCCTTTCAAATGTTTTTTTTTCAGGATTTAAATAAAGTGGTGAGGGAGTATTTATGGAAAGGTAAATTAACTCGAGTAGCATTGTATAAACTCACATTGAAATATGTATTAGGTGGACTCCAGTTACCTCAATTTTAAAATTATTACAAAGCAACTCAGTTGAAATTTGTTGGTAGATTGATGGACTTGGATCAACCCCCAAGTTAGGTGAAAGTGGAGATCGATTGTATTTCTGAAGTTTGTATTTCAATGGAATATGAATTTTCTGTGGGAATGTAATATGCCAGTATTAAAACATTTGTTAAAGGTTTGGACTAAAAGAAATATGGTTTTAGGATTGAAAGGTAAATTATCAATTTTAACTCAATTATATAATAACCAGCTTATTCCTTTTTCAGTGTTTAATAATCATTTAAAGGGTTGGGATTCTAAGGGTATAAAGATAATGCAGGATTGTTTTGAGGAAGGACAGTTTCTTTCTTTTAATCAATTGAGGGAACGGTTTGATATACCTGTAAATTCTTTGTTTGATAAAAGATAATTATGGTAAAGAGATGAATTTACCTATATTGACAAAGTTTGAATCTTTGATTTCCTCCATACCAAAGAAGGGTTATATTTCAGTTATGCATCAAGTGTTACAAGATAGTATGGATAAACCGGAATGGGAGAAATCTAGGCTTAAATGGGAAAATGATTTAACGTGTAATTTTTCCAGAGGATATGTGTTATGATAGTGTAACTAAATTGACAAATGTAAGATATGGAATGGTTAATTATAATTTTCTACATCAGTTATATTTAACTCCAGAGAAATTGAAAAAATATGGTTTTAGTAATTTGGATTCTTGTTTTAGATGTGGTTTATGTACTGGAACTGTTTTACATGCTGTTTGGTCTTGTGTTAAAGTGCAACCATTTTGGGAAGGAATTAGGTTAATTTTGGAAAACATTATATAACATTAAATTACCATTAGACCCATTGATTTATTTTATTGGGTTATATGGTCTCTTTGAGGGGATTAGGGTTGGATAAGTTTCAAATTGCATTTGTATGCTTAGTGTTATCTGTAGCATTAAAATATGTATCTAGTACTTGGAAAGATAATATAGAGATTAATATAGAATGCTGGAATAATGAATTAACAGCTTGTATTATTATGGAAATAATTACATATAACTTGCATGACAATCATTCTTGTTTTTTTTAATAAAGTGGTCTCCTTACTTGGAGTATATGCATTTAGATATACTTTGATTTATTGTAAATATTTTTCAGTTTTTTTTATTCATATCTGGCTCTCCTTAAGAGAGCTGGCTGATGGGGTGGGGTTTTTGTTTTCATTTTTATACTTATAGAAAATTGATTTCTTTTTGTTATTGGACTGTATGTTTTTTTTTAAGATCTTTTAAATAAAGTTTTTTATTTTAAATCACAGTGTTTAAGGAGTTTTATGTTTCACTCCAATCTTTTTCATCCAATCAAGGTTATGAGCCTCTGTATTGATTCATTGGAAGAAACCATCACTTGTACACTTCATGGCTTACTGAGCTTCAAATATACATTTAATACAATGAAATTCCTTTGAATCTATTCAATGGAGTGTTGATCCATAAATGGTCTTTATCATTGAACTCTGATCAAGCTCTGGTCATTTGGCCAAGAGTTTCCTGCATAGTTTAGACTCGGATTAACCAACCACATTTCCACATATAACCAGCAGCCTTTTCGGGAGTTCTGCACAGATCTTCTTTTCCCCATTGTCAGTTGTTTACTCTATTTTTTTCTAATCACTCAGTATTAATGATGAAGGCAATTGAAGGAAGCAACTCCAAGTACTAGCAATTTTTAATTATTAGCAATGCTTTTCAAGTTTACCAAAAGTTACAGACATTCGTAATTTTGACAGCTTTCTGATGTGATTGGGTGTAGTTAAGTCAGCTTTGTATGATCATTTTTTTGTACAACAGCAATAATTATGAGTGGCCATGAAATGTTTTAACATCCATAAGTTAATGGAGAATCTGAGAAGCAATAGCACGCGAAGGGATTTACCACTAGAAATTTGCCATGCTAAATAAAAACTTTAAAATAAGGACTTGAAAAACATTTTTAAATTGTAATCCTGGTGCTATGACCTATAGTTAAATTGTAGAATGACAGGAAGTTTAATTACCAATGACATGCAAAGTCCATGCCTTTTCACAGTAGGATTGTACAAAATGCAACAATCTCATCCAAGCAAATTGAATCTCATGGCTGGAAGGCCATCTTAGAAAATATTTTTTTTTATTCTTGGCTGAGTCACAGTCCCAAGGCAATATCATAATATCTTAATCAAATATGGGAACAAATTGCACAATCGATCATGATTTTAACAGAAAGCTTCACAGATAAAATTGACAGGCTGATTTTTCTCCATCTACCCCAACAATTTTATTTCAGTTAGCAAAATAAAGCTAAATCACTTTAATAGATAGTACCATAATTCAATACAAGATAATAGTCTGCAGTGAGTAATTCAATCAATTATTTTCAATGGTGTAACAAATGTATGAATGGTTTGTGCACATGATTCAAACAATATGCCTGAATAAGTGACATAAACTCTTGCAAACCATCTCATTTAGAGGTTCTGTTACTTGCAAACCATTCTGTTAATGAAATATTTCCAAAAGGCAGCTTAAACATGGAAGTAATGCTGATAAAAGGACAACACAATTGACAATAATGCAGGAAGTAAGCAGAAACACAAGCGATTTCTAGCAAATATTTACATAACAGATCAAATGAAAAGGATCAAGAAAATTCAGTCATCCACAACAGGAGAATGATTTACATCTATGACTAAAAGTAGGAATAAGGTGTCGTACCTTGGATGTATAAAGTTGCCACTTGTTCCGATTTGCTTTTTTGTGATGAACAAACCATGCATTATAAAGGTAAATACCTTGGGGTAGGGGAATCTTAAACTAGAGGGTATAGATTTAAAGTGTGCGGAAAAGATTTAAGATGAACTTTAGGTGTTTATTCTTCACATAAAAGTAGTGGTTATGTAGAATGAGCTGCCAGTGGAAGTGGTAGAAGCAGAGACAATTGTAATGTTCAAAAGACATTTAGACGTACATAGACACAGGCTTGGAGGGATCTAGGCTGAATGCAGGCAAATGTGACTAGCTTGGTTGGAACAGACAGGTTGGACTGAAGGTCATTTTCTATGTTGTAGAATTCTATGACTTTATCCACCAAGAAAAACACAATTGAATTCACGATATCCAATCCCACATCAAGATCATAGCACTGCTTTTACAACTTACTCCTTACCAGTCTTTTCTTTCTGTCATTTACCATCACATCTCAACCTCACTGATCCCACCCACAAACCTTTCCATCAGATCCCACCCTCACTGAACCCCCCCCACCAATCACTCCATCAGAACCCACCCTCACTAATCCAGTCCAGAACCCACCCACACTAATCCAGTCCAGAACCCACCCACACTAATCCAGTCCAGAACCCACCCACACTAATCCAGTCCAAAACCCTCCCACACTAATCCAGTCCAGAACCCACCCACACTAATCCAGTCCAGAACCCAACCACACTAATCCAGTCCAGAACCCACCCACACTAATCCAGTCCAGAACCCACCCATACTAATCCAGTCCAGAACCCACCCACACTAATCCAGTCCAGCAACATCCCCATCAGATCCCATTCTTATTAATTCTTAACAAGCAGCCCTTTCTTCATTGCTGGCTGCTAACACTTTATTCAACCTAAACTCCTGCTATTCTTTTACATTCAGATGGCATGGTGATAATTATGTAAAACAAACATCTGCAGAATTTGGAAGTGCATGTTTCACCTGAAACATTAACCTGGTTTCTCCTTTTGCAGATGCTGCCTGACATCCTGAGTATTTTTAATTTTTATTTGAGATTTCCAGAATTGGTATTTTATTGATTTTCAAATTCTAAGATGGTCCGTGCCTTGGCAAAATTACCTCTAAATCCTCCGTTCAGCTCAATTTGTTTGAAAATATGGTGCATTGTTTGCAATTTATTTTCTGCATCAAGCGATTTAATGCAAACAATTTCAAAGTAGTTTTACAATGATATAGCCAACAATTACATTAGGTCCTGAATGTCTGCTATACAAACAGAAGTATCAGACAAATGTAGACACCATGCTGTAAATCTCAAATAAAAACAGAAAGTGCTGTAAACACTCAGGGGATCAGGCAACCTCTGTGGGAAGAGAAGAAGTTAACCTTTCCGATGAAAGATCATTTGTCAGAATTTGGAATGTAATGGTTTGACCTCAACAATTAATGAACTATTATGCCATTTGTCCAGGATACTGATGAAAGCTGAAAGTTTTCATATTGATTGGTGGGGGGGGTTCAGTGAGGGTGGGATCTGAAAGCACAGAGAGTGCTTGATTAAATAAATCGAGAGAGGGAGCAAGAAAGAGTAATCATGAAAATGAGTACAAAACAGATCAAGGGAACATGCATTCAAACTGTTGAATCTGCTCTGGGCCAATAAGATAACAAGATAGACATGGCAGTCTGTGGGACATATGGTTCACAGCTAATCTTACATCAGCTACACAAGAATTTCCTACAAGCCAAAAGCAAAATTTATTTTTAAAATTATTTTATCAGTGGACATTATTTGTTCCAAAGCTAGAGAAAGCCCAAGCCTCAGTATTTACATTGTATGCACAGTAAAGCCAGAATTTCTGAACTTGGTATCATTTATGTCTGCTATTGTACTACACATGATTCTATTCTCTTCTTTAGTTTCCATCAATATTCCAATTATTTTTCTTCCAAACCCTACAATATTATGCATTGAACGTTACAAAGTATTGTCGTAATCCTTTTTACTTACCTTGGCGTATAATCTGCGCTGAAATATAAACTATTTCATGCTGAAAAAAAGTTAAAAATTGAGGCCACATTAAAAGCTCAACATGATTAGTTTTTTTTTAAGTAGCAAATGCTACAGGAATCTCCATTACACTTAAAAGCTTATTGCAGATTTACTTCAAATGTTATGTGTTTGCACCCTACATTTCATTTCATCATACAGTCTGAGGTGAATCTGTTCACAGTTAATTAATTGCTCTAGATTCAATTTGATTTGCAGAAACTTCTATAATTAAGTTAATACCTTCTTACAGCAAGATGTCAATAATATTCAGGCATAGAATAAGTAATCAGAAACACTCTGTCCACATACATAACAAGCAATAGACAACTTAAACAAGAGAGAATCGCTTCGAACCATCTAGTCTTGGCATAAGCTGTGTCAGGTTTACCATCATCAACAGTTTCTGAATGGGAGGGGAATGTCAACACAGACCAGGGTTGGATGTCTTTGACACCCCAAAGCCTTCCCACCATTTACAATGCATGAGTTAGGACCACAATGGAACATTCCCCACTTTCCTGGATAAGCACAACTCCAACAGTAGTCAAGAAGCTCAACATCATCCAAAAGCAACTGATTAGCTGACATCCCAACAACCTCCTTGAATATTCATTCCCTCCACCACTGCTGTATCAAAGCAGCAATGTGCGTGCAATAAACAAATGTGCTGGAGACACTCATAAGGTCAAGAAGCAACCCTGGAAGGAAAGGGTCACCAACATTTTAGGCCTGAACCCTTTGTCAAGATATGAGTAGGGTGTGTATCATCGAATTACTACCTTAGGCTACATTGCCAAACCCTCAACTGCCATAATGAAGGAGGAAAAGTGTATTTGGCACAAGGAACAAGTACCATCTAACTTGGAAATTGTGATAGTACAGATTCTATCACCAATGTGTATATGTACATATGTACAGATGGTAGTGTAGGATGACTGTGATTGGTTGAGAGCGTAGCCACACCTACTGGCAGGTCTTAAACGATTGCTCCTAGCCAGACTAGGTCATTCTGGACTGGTCGACCTACTTGTGATATGCTCCAGTCTTTTAGTTAATCAAAGCCTTGGTTTGGATCAACAAGTCTTTGGTTCTTTCGACGTGCACTACAGAAATATATTGCCAATCTTTCATCATCTTAGTGTCATATTAACCCTATCCAACATATTTAGGGAGTATTATCATCTTAAAAACAATCAGAGACATTGTCGACATCCTGGGAAATGAAGATATGTGTCTAGAGAGCCTCAAAAGAGTTGGAGCACACAACACATAGGCTATTTAGCTCACCACATCCATACTGAACATCAAGGATGCTGTGGTGGTACACCACCAGCCTACTGAAGGGGGAAACCTCTGTACCTGCAGGAGTGTAATGGGACAGGACAACACCTGGCCAGCTGCCAATCAGTCGGCCTGAATGGATCAAGTCCAACTTGGTCGGGTATCAATCACCCTCCGGGATATAAGCCTGCGCCGGCCTCCTGAGGCCTCACTCAGAGTTGCTGCAACCACAGCCAGCCTGGCTCTGTGGAGGTTTTTGTGGATTAAAGCCTGTTGTACAGTTTTTACCTTGTGTGTGTCTGATTCTGTCAAACCGCACCACAGATGCATCTATACATTTGTACAAATCCCAATTATAAATGGTTAGCCTATTGCTGACTATACCTAGATGATTCGAGTACTTTTCTTGATAGTTCTTAAATGTTGTCAAAGCACTTACCTCCACAGACTTCTCTGGCAGTGTGTTCCAAATTCAATCATGCTCTGGACAAAACTGTTTTTCCATATATGTGTTCCTAAATCATTTTCTACAAAGTGTTCTGCTCTCTACCCTAACAAGGCCCTTCATAACTTCATACACATCTGCCAGATCTCTCTTAAAGCTCCTCAGCTCCAACCTATAAAGCCTCTCCTCAGAAATCAGGCCCTCCATCTCGTGCAACATTCTGGTGAAAATCTTCAGGACTCTCTCCAGTGCAATCACATCCCTTTTTATCCTTTGATAGTGTCGTGACCAGAAATGCACACAGTACCCCAGCTGTGCCCAAAACAATGTGGTATAAAGTTTTACCATAACCCCTGATTTATATTTTATGCCCTGACAAATGATGGCAAGCCTCCCACACACCATCTTCAGTCACATCTTCTGGGATCTTTGGACTTGTACACAGAAGTTTCACTGTTCCTTAGCAACCCATTTGGTCCCAACACTCAGTGTGTTCCACCCAAAGTGGATCATTTTACATCAATCGGAATTAAATTCCATTTGTCATTATTCTGGCCATCTCATCAATGGATCAATAAAATCCTGTGGCCAATGACTTTCCTGCTCATTATCAATCACAACATTTTTTTTTGCTTTATCTGGAAACTTACTAATCACAACTCCTCTATGTATATCCAACTTCAGGGGTCCAGCACAAATCCCTCTGGGACATTACTGGTCATGGCCTTCCAATCTCAAAAAAAATAACCCCATGTCTCAATATTGAATTCAATATATCAACTTGGACTGCCGAACCTCCCATGTGGGACCATCGCAATGGCTTTACTAAAGTCCACGTACTGAAGCCAACCACATCGCCTTCCTCAAAACCACATTGATTTTTCTGAAGAATTTACCAGATTTGTTAGTTTGCTGCCCCCAAATGAAACAATGTTCACAATCTTTAATTAATCTCTGCTTTTCCAAGTGTAGTTTCATCCAATCTTCAGGATTTTTTCCTAATGACTTACTTACCATGGATCTTAGACTCAAAGGCATCCTCCCACTGTTCTTTCTTGAAGGGAGGCATCATAATTGATGGTGATCAGCCCCAGATCACCATCTCCCTTTGCAGCCTGAGATGCATCTCATCAGGCACTGGGGATTTATCCACCTTTACATCTATTAAGGCATTCAATAACTCCTTTTTAATGGAAACATTTTAGAATTTCACTATCTCCAAGTGCAATGTACTTTTCTCTATTGAATAGAGAAAATTTGCAACTCGTTCCTTGCTTTTGTCTTATTTTCCAACCAGAATAAATTGTTTTATAAACTTTGATCTTGTATTTTTCTGTTAACTCATCTAATTTTAATCCTTAATCATCTCTGGCATCGAATCTTGATCCTTTCCCTAAAGTTTTTAGTTTAACCATCATTATGGATAAATCCACCTCCAGCAGATTGCCCTGACACTGTGTTCCCATGCACTTACACTGTCATGACCCTGCCATAATGCTTTAGAATTTTTTTTTTCTGATTATAACCTGGACAAAATATTTGTAACATTATGAACTGATCACAGTGAGCTAAGAATCTTGCACAAGATTGAACACATTTTAGTAACACGTAAAATACAGTTCAATACGTGAGAATATTGTGCCTTAAAGTTAATTCAATTGTACAGCATATCCTAAATGGAATTGTTCAATTTTTTTTGGACATACCAAAATATCAGGTATTTTGAACTTAAAGGAAAATTTCTATTTTATCTAATCCAGTCAACAGTCACTTTTATAACCCCAGATAAATGATTGGTTGCATGAAGCACTTACATAATTAGCTCTTTCATTGACACACTCTGGATGGGTGCCATATTTTCATCTCAGGTTTGATTAAGCCATCATTTAACCTGTCAGCACTGGTGTTAACTTTGCATGCTTCAAAGAGGAAAACAATCTCTCATTCTTGTCTGTAAATGCAAGGAATGACACAGTTGGAAGATCTGCATCACACAAACTTGTGCTCAGAGGGTCAACTGGGAACAGAAGGTAAATGAACCTTTACACCAGAAATAAGATTTAATCCGATTTACTAATTGGTGACAAAAAGAACTAGCAGAGGATGCAAAGGGGATATTGACATTTGTCCCATGTCAATTCTATCACAGATGGCAGCAAATTGCTAGGATACTGTTTGCATTGCATAGCGACTCTCACACCTTTGCAAATGTTATTATTCCTCTGCTAGTTCTATTTACAAAGCTAGAAACTGTACTGTAATTACATTTACAGGTACTTCTGGCAGAATTTGAGCATCTGGTTTGTTTCTTTGACTGTTCTGAATTAGCTGATCAGTTAAGTTGCCACTAGTATGATCGAGTTTGGTCTAAGTAATTCAAGGTTCCTTTTATTGTCACATAATAATACATAAAAATGTAATACATGATATACTTCAATCTTTGTCTGCCATAAGGCAAAGAGTTTCTATAAGCACTGTCCGGCTCCCCTGACAATAAGAGAAGCAAAAGAGAGACCTTTCAGAGACACCGAGTGTCCGTGGATTCACCTCCTGTGCTCCCACAGCCTTACAGACTCCTGTTCAAACCATTGGTGACCCGATCCAAACTCCGATACAATCAGGAAACCTTCAGCACCTGAGGCCCTTCAGCAGGGCCCTTCTTGCATTCAGCACCCTCTGGAATCCTAATTGAGAAACCTGGTTCCCATGATCCAGTCTCCAGCACCCCACAGCCTGTTTGGGTCCTTCGACTTCAAGTCGCCAGCATCCCACAGCTTGCATGAGCCCTTTGACAGCGTCACCAATAGCTGTGTGGGTTCTTCAGACGCTGAGCCCCCTCACTGGTTTGCCGCCGTGATCACCTTCCTTGTAAGGTCACCTATCTTAGGTCACTGATTCTTAGTTTAAACATACAACACAATAATTGGCCCTCCTTGCCCACACCTCTGTAAAAAGGAAATTAAACACACAAGGTGTTCTTTTCTCAACATCATATAAAAATACACACATGAAAATCAAGCAAGTTTAAAACCAAGCTCAGAGATTAATAAGCCCACATTTTAACATGATGGCAGTATGGATGGAGGTGGGATCGTGGTGCTAAGGAGAGTAATAAGCTAGCTAGACTTCTGAAGTTGGAGGTCCAGGCATCTCATCTCTGATTCCCAGCTAGTAGTGATAATAGGGTCATTAGAGAAGACAATGCAAGACTAAAAGAGCCTTTTCCATCCATTATTCCCACTGGAAAAGCATCCTTTCAATGAGTCATGATACTCACTCACCAAGAAGAATAGCTGATGTGCAAAAGGGAAAGACCAGAGTTTACTATGGGATAAAAGTAAAAACATAATGCTGGAGAATGTCAACAGGTAAAGCAATGTACTTTATGTAGCAAAGATAAAAAGATATATAACCAATGTTTCAAGGCTGAGCCTTTCATCAAGGTATGAGCAAACTGTAGGGAAGTGATGAGACGGCATCTTCAGAAGAGAGGAAAGAAAATAGTAACAAAACAAATAAAAGGGAGGCAATATCATAGCAATTTAGAAAAATCCTAGAGGCTTGAGGGGATAGATGTAGGAATGATGTTTCCAGAGACTGGGCCATCCAAATTTTCAACAAGTCTGTATTGGAAACGGTACGAGTTTGGAAATCGAACTCAAGGTCAATCAGGATTGAGGTCATTATGATGAGTTTCGATGCTTCAGAATTGGTCAGTAGGTTCATTCTCATGCCAAGAAGACATAACCTCAGCTAATATTTCAATTCCATTAGGAGGAAGATATTCTTTTGGATTGGATGTCAACAACATTTTCAATTGTCCTCTCAGAAGAATGCTTTAAAGCAAGGGAGGCCAAACTTCTTTGGTTATAGGCCACATACAGGTAAATATAAGGATTCAAGGGCCAAACAATATTAAGCCCAGCAGTTTTCAACCAGTTACACCACAAGAAAAACTGTATTTTAGACCAGAAAATGTCTGTTCCATCAAAAATTCATTTTCTACCTAAATAACTATATGATCATACTGAACAGTTTAACTGTTGACATTACAGTAGTTTATTGATGTGCTCACATATTAAAGTAGGTATTTCTCTATTTGCTGCTCTTAAATTTAATTTAAATGAATGTAATAAAACTCTTTAAAACTCTCATTAAAAAAGTGCAAAATAAAAAGCTGGATGTAAAATAAGAACAGGAAAAAAGACCAAAAAAGAGACATGGCAGACTCCAACATTCCTCCACAACTCTCAGTGAATGCAGTTTATGGCCCAAGTGTCCACCTTAATAATTATGATGCAATATGTAGGCTATTAATGATAACCTAAAAGTATTCCTTTTCCCACAGTGTCTGAAATTTTTGACACTACCTTGCTATTTTCCATCTTTTCCATTCCGCCACCGAGGTAAACAATTTTTTTTAAACTGTGGCAAACTTTTTATTAACTGAGGTAAATGTTTTCATTGATGTTTAATATTACAATGGCAATGACATCTAGTGTTGAAACTGAGAAGTGCACTGGTAGCCCAGTAATTGTCCAAAATGGCAGCGATGTCTAGTGTTGAAACTAAGAAATGCACTGGTAGCCCAGTAGTTGTCCAAAATGACAGCGATGTCTAGTGTTGAAACTAAGAAGTGCACTGTACATAGAGTGCAATTTATTGTTAGCGGCTATCTTCTGATGAGCCATATTCCATTTTTAATTAAAAAATTCACCTTGGCCCACTTGAAAATAGGTGACAGGCTGCACTTGGCCTGGGGGCTGTAGTTTGACCACCCATTTTAAAGATTCCACTACATGAAGAGGAGTAAGAAAATTCTTCATTTGCAGCTATTCACTTATCTTCTTACTGAAAGGAAGAAATAGGCATGCAATGGAGGTGGATGTTCTGTAAGATGATAATTTTGCACAAAGTTTTGGATCAGATTTTCTTCACAGTAGCAAGGTGGATATACTCCCCACCTCTGATCCTTCATTTTCCCCCTACCTCATTGGCTTCTTCAGCTGCCAAATCTGTCAAAAAATTTTAGCAATTTCTGAATGTCTAAGAAATATAAAAATGATGTACAAAATATTCATGCAAAACTAAATGCTTAAAACATTTATAAAATAGTGAAAGGAAATGTCAACATTTAACAATGTCAAAATGGACTAACCAAGGGAAGGAACTAAACTGTAAATTGCCACATCTATTTTCTCTGTTGAATTAAATTGAGTCATTTCTGTGCCAGAACTAACCTGGGTGCAGCTCACCAGATTGGCAAGGAAATTTGTTAATTACCAGGAATCCATAGGTTTAATTTAGTCAGAAAAACCCAGCAAACACCTATCAAGACATATGTGATTTTGTATTTGTACAAAAGGGAGGGAGAATGTCAGTGAGCTTCCCGCATTTTTCATGAAACTCTGAGGCAATAATTACAGTGTAAAATCAAGAGAATTTGTAGTTATAGATGTGAGCACTATTTCTGACATTTCAGTGGCTTATTAAATAAATGTCCAAGGAATTTCATGATATTCATTTATCCAATTTGGTAATTACTAAATCAGATCAATTATATACACATTTTAAACATTAGGGGCCTGCATAACCTGTACTGGAAAAACAAAAGTAAACACCCACAGGTTGATTCATACATAAGAAGTTTGAGGCAAGGAAAGTAGCTTCATATTCTCATCCAAATGGAAGAGCTTGTTCAGCTTACCAACTACAATGACAAAAGCAGGATGCATAAAAGTTGAGTGTGAACACTAAGTATCAGCGAAAGGAAAAAGAATCATTCTAATTTAATGAAACATGCTGCATATCCCCTTAAAATGTCATTTTTAAATTCTGCATTGACAGCACTTTTAAAGTAACTGAAGGGAGAAACAATCTTCTTTCTAATCCTGCTTCATTAGACTTTGCTTGCGTCACTGCTACAAGCAAGGATGATGTCAGATAGATCAGCGACCCTGATTGACAGGCACTTCACTGGCCCAGGAAATTTCTGCAAAGGCCATAGATGTCCAAATCCATCCTCATAAATAATCTATTGCAGACCCTATTCAGCAGCAAAAACAAACTAGCAGTTTGATTGACAGGCAGGCCGTGGCAGATCTGTGCATTTGGGGAAGAGGTACTATTGCCCTCACATTTGAGCCAGAATGAGACTAGCTTGTTATTAATTCTTAATTAATGTTATTAATTCTTGTGAATACTGATTTCCACTTCATTCTGATCATTGTTGAAAATCAATAAAGAGTTTTTCATGGAAAAAAATTGCATGGAAGCAAATTATTCAAACCTTGCATTGGGTAAATTTAACAGTCATGTGGGCTCATTTTACATTTTTTCTAGTTCCCTGCCATATCCTTGCTTCCTCTATGTCATCCCTTGTATGTTCTTCATGCAATTACCTGTAATTTGTTTTTAATTCCTGCAATGTTGACAGCTTTTTTAGGACATTTATTGATTAAAACTGGGTTTCTTTCAATCTATGCCTTAGCAGATATCAAACCCTCTGATTTATTGATATAAATAACACTCCTATATTTACAGGAAGGAAATATACATTTGGCCCAACCTGGTTTTTATAATGTTTTTAAGCCACTCATTATTACTTCTGAGAATGTTGTTGTAGTCTAAATATTTGCCACCTGAAGTGTGGAGTGCAATTCTTGGCCCCAGCTCAAACTTAGATTCACCACAGCTGATCCAATCCCCAGCTAAATCGCGATGGATTGTAGATCATCTCTCCTTAACTATCTGATCACTGCTATTTGTGGACTTTGGCTCTTCTCCATCCTGACTGAGATTGATTGAGACCTTGCCACCCATCAATAACCTGTATGTGGCCCAGCCCACCTTGCGTGGCCAAGGGAGGTCCTTGACTCATACCTAGTCTGATCAGACCCAATCGTGGCCCATGACCTACCAAGTATAGACCCTACACTAAACTTTATAGATCAGAGTGACTGTGTCTCATTAGAAACCCCCATATATTGCTCCTTCTCTCCCTCCCCCCCATTCTGGCTCCTCACCCTCCTTTCTATTTCCCCATTCTATCATTCTTACTGCGATGTTCTACCTCACCTGCAAAAGGCTGAACTTGGAACTGGAACTAATCCACAGGACCAACAGACAATTATTCAACCTACATAGACTGCACGACGAAAAGAGCAACAAAAGGAAGACAATACTTGTGTTTGCACATCCTTGGAAAACAGTTTACAGATATCGCTGCCATGTTCATCCTCTCATGCACAAGGGGATGGGAAGCAAGATTCACCTAAAATTTATTTTTGTCAGTGTATATCAACAAAAAATTCCAACTCATTTCTTAAAGAAATTGGGATAATTTCAATGCCCTAAAATCTTACCAAGTTATTTTATTTCACAAATGATGCCTTTATTTTGAAAATCTTTGTTCATCAGAACGCGACAGAATGGAAGCAGGTCCCTGAGTCCAATTTGTCCATGCCAATTGCCTGTATTTACCCCATATCCCACCTTCCTATCCATTACCTGTCTAATTGTCTTCCAAACATTACAGTTGTACTCACCTCTACTACTTCCTCTGGCAGCTTGGTCATGTACCCACCATGATGGGTGAAATGTCACTCAATTATTTTTTTAAAAGGCAAGCAATTTTAAAAGGGATTGATGAATCAAAAGAGTGGGAAGAATCCAAATGGAATAAGTCACTCTTCTGCAAATTCAATTTGTAACCTGACAATTGACTAAAAAGACTAAGAAGTGATAAGATCCTTGGAATTGAACAGTCAGGATTGGATATATGTAGTAAAAGATAATCAGCATAAGGAGATACTTTATGGATAATTCCAGCCCAAGAGATTCCTAAAATATTAGCTGATTGCCGAAAAGGCAATGGTAGTGGCTACAAAGCCAAATTAAATAAGAGTGGACTTAAAGGACCACTCTGTCTGGTTCCCTGAGATAGTTTAAGAGGTTTAGATTTAATTTAATTAGAAAAACAATTGAAGGTGTAGGGATGAATAAATTAATTTAATCCAATTACAAATTGAGAACCCTGGTTGAATTTCTCCACTACACAAAAAAAGATATCTCCACTCGATCAGCATCTAGAGAAAAAATACATTCAGATGACGAGATAGTAGGGGATTAAATAATACCTAAAATTCCATGAACATTAAATTGTGAATTATGTCCTTTGCAATGACAGATCTTTTTTAGACATGAGTCATGGTAACAGGTCCTTCAGGCCCGTGAGCTCGTGCCACCCAATCACACCCAATTGACCTCCAACCCCGGTGTGTTTTTGAATGGTAGGAGGAATCCAGAGGATCCCCACACAGACATGGGGAGAACTTAAAAATTCCTTACAAACAACGTTGGATTCAAACCCAGGTCACTGGCTCTGTGACAGCGTTGGACTATCTGTTGGGCTAACCATGCCGCACAGACCATTTTGATTAAAATTGTGGATGACAGGTGCTACTTGTGTAAACTTAAATGATGGTTGACCAAGTTATTTCTAAGAATTTGTCAGATTACTGAAGCATATGAAGTGCTAGGCAAATTATTGGCCTGACTGAGAAACTAGCTGAGCAGCAGGAGACAGAAAGGGCTAATGGTCAAACCTTCATATTGTCCAGTTGTGACTTGAGGTACTCAGTAAGGATTTGTACTCTGGTAATAATTATTCACTATTTGGATGACAGGTTAGGAACATAACCAAATCTGTTAATAACTTGAACATAGGTGGCATTGAAAGTATTGAAGGTTGACCAATTCTGCTACAGAGTTATTGACACAATCTTTGGCTTGGCTTCACGGACGAAGATTTATGGAGGGGTATGTCCACGTCTGCTGCAGGCTCGTTGGTGACTGACAAGTCCGATGTGGGACAGACAGGCACAGTTGCAGCGGTTGCAAGGGAAAATTGGTTGGTTGGGGTTGGGTGTTGGGTTTTACCTCCTTTCTCTTTTGTCAGTGAGATGGGCTCTGTGGTCTTCTTCAAAGGAGGTTGCTGCCCGCCGAACTGTGAGGCGCCAAGATGCACGGTTGGAGGCGATATCAGCCCACTGGCGGTGGTCAATGTGGCAGGCACCAAGAGATTTCTTTAAGCAGTCCTTGTACCTCTTCTTTGGTGCACCTCTGTCTCGGTGGCCAGTGGAGAGCTCGCCATATAACACGATCTTGGGAAGGTGATGGTCCTCCATTCTGGAGACGTGACCCACCCAGCACAATTGGGTCTTCAGCAGCATGGATTCGATGCTTGCGGACTCTGCCAGCTCAAGTACTTCGATGTTGGTGATGAAGTCATTCCAATGAATGTTGAGGATGGACACAATAAGCAAATGATAAATGCATGTACCACATAGTTTTGAATATACATAAACGTGAGATTATCGACTTCAGACTTTAAAATATATTGAGTAATGCCAGGATGGGAATATGGAGGTTTGTATACATAGATCATAATGGACAAGTTGAGAAAATAATTTTAAAAAATGAAATGGAAAAGGGGACCGAGTTACAAGAGGGTGAAAGTTATACCACATCCACACACAGCTTCATTTAGAACTTTGCTGGAAAATTGGAAACATTTCTGACACTTTCCCTCAGTAAAGATATATTGGCCTTGAAGAACTTTTGGCATGTATTTACCAGCAACGATAACTGACCTCCCAGTGTCGTTATGAGTAGCAGAGAGACATTACTAGGCATTTAGGTGGTGAAGAAAATATCAGAAGTGGTCAAGAAATTGAAAAGAATTATTTCCACTATTTGAATCTAGTACAAGGGGAAATGGATTAGAAAGTGCTTAAATAGTTCATGGGCGTGTGAGTAATTATACTTTGAATAATTTGAAACACCCAGAGGTATGTGATTATTTTGTGATAATGTATAAAAATGCCAGTTGCCTTTTTATTTCACAATACATACAAGGCTGTAAAATGAATAACATGAAATAAGTAGAAAATGAAAATAAAATGGAAAAGATTTTTAAAAAGCCAAAATGATTTAAAAGACTATTGATGAAATCATGCACAATCCAGCAGCAAAAACACAGAAAAGCTGGAGGACCTTAGCAGGCCTCGCAGCATCCATTGTAGGAGGTACAATATATTACTGACACTTAGGCCTGAGCCTTTCTTCAAGGTACGAGCGAAAAGCAGGCAAGTGCCTGAATTAAAAGAAAGGGCAAGAGGATAAGTGCAGAAAAAAGGGGGTTAATTGGATATGCATGGCAGGGCAGGAGAGAGGAAAGAGGAGAATTGTTTGGGTCACTTTAGATCTAAGACCGGGAATTGCACTATTAAATTTTTCTAAAGATATAAACATTATTTTAATCTTCTAACCAAAGACAGGTTATAGCATTCTCCACTTTATTAGGAGAGCAATTCAGTTAAAATTGAAAGATGAGTTCCCACCCACACACAATCAATGGTTATTAGATATTATTTCCTTTCTTAAATCTGGAGAAAATTCGAAAATCAAGATTTCTTTTGATAAGTCAGGGCCCATTTATAGCTCACTTCCATAATTTGACTAATTAAGTACGATGAGGAATACCACCGGGCATTCTTGTTTGGATCCCCTGAGGCCACTTGTTCGGATTTATCACTACTTACAATATGAATATGAATTTTAACCTTGATTGCTGGGGGTCTGATTTTTTTTTCCTTTTTCTTTTCATTTTTTCTCACTTACAATATTGTATGCATTATCTGGAGGACATAGATCAAGTTGAGAGGGAATAGGACACAAGTGGGCAAATTTTTCCACATGGAGGGTACTGCTTAAATGGAACAAGCTGCCAGAGAAAGCCATAAAGGGTGATGCAATTTAAATATTTAAAAGACATTTGATCAGTTTCATGGAGAGGGAAGGTTGAGAGGAAAATGGGTGAAATGCAGGCAACTGGCTTGTCAGACTACTTGGTCACTATGGGCCAAAAGGTGTTTCATCCTGTGTGACTCCATTAGTAAGTCAAAAAAGAAAAACGGTGAGATTGGGACTGAGAGCACTGCTGTGCAAATGATTCTGACGCAAAGTCCACAGACTGTACAATAGGCTGCCAGTCAGTATCTTTGCTGGCTCCACGTGTCTGACTTGGAAACTGCTGTCGTCAGCATCGGCCAGGTCAAAGATTGGGGGAGGAAAGTATCAAAGGCCTCTACATGGTGAACTGAAGCTAGGGAGTGGACCACCTCCATGATCCTGGTAAAGGAGGCATTATTCTCCTCCCACAGTCTCTGTCCAGTCACCCCCAATTGCAACCCTCACATGCAGGCATCTCGGACGAGTTACTCCACCACCCCAGCAGTCACCCCAGCTTCGATCGTGCACAGGCATGCTAGTTCTCACAGTGCCCCCAGCTATGCATCTGCCGTCTCACCTGGCTGCTGATACCTGGCATAGAGTATGTTCATCAGGGGCCGGTACATGCCTTCTAGGATGACCATTGCTGGTTCGAAATCCGCGCAGTCTCAGATCACCTGGAAAGTGCACGGGCCCACCTTGATGCAAAGAACCATGATTCTTTTCTGGTTAGTGTTGATGACTTCAGCCTCTGTGTGGATGATTGCTTCAATCACATGCTTCCAGATCTCGAAGTATGTTGGAGCGCTCGTGTGTTGAGGGTTGATATCCAGCCTCTCGTTGGTGAGGAGCTTCTCCATAGTCCTTTTAATTTTAAGCTCATTAAATTGCGAGCACTGCTCTGTGAATGATTCTGATGCAAAGCCCACAGACTCTACAACAGGCTTTAATTAGCTTAAATTCGTACATCAGTCTTAGAACCTTTGCTGGCTCCACGTGCCTGACTGCCCGCCCCCCCCCCCCCCCACACCCCAGGGGCCAGCTTGAGTCTTTATATGGGCCAGTGATCGACAGCTGGCTGGTGGGGCCAGCCTCCCAGGTTGCTACCTGCAGGTGCAGTGGTTGCCCCCTGCAGTAGGCTGCAGTGGCCGGTATGCATCACCATAAGGGCGTAAGCATAATAATGTGAAACAAAGAGAGATGAGTTTATCTGAAGTTGGTCCCACACCTTGCTCTTCCCTCTGCTCCACTTTGAAAATGGTAAACTTTCCACAGTCTTCCCAATCCAAAGGGTTATTGACATGAAACATTTATGAGTTCTTTTTGACCAGCTGATCACTTGACTGAGTTCAGTTTTCTGATTCAAGCTCTAACATCTGTAGTTTTATTTGTTTTCCAAAGTGAACCACTTTGCCTGTCTTCTAGGCAACTTTCAACAAAGGGAGGCATCAATGGTAAAATACACTACCACTGTCCAGAATAATCAGTCTTTAACCATCTGGAGAAAAGGGTGTCTGAAGAACAAGACTTCAAATCAAGTTGCTCTCTTGTACAACTCTGAATTACGAGCTCCGTACAGAAGGCATTTTAATACATACAAGGTATCAGTAAAATTGCCAGAAAAAAATCCCATCGACTGAAGAGCCTAGCAAATTAACACTGCCATTCTCTCCAAAACTGACACCCTCGACACTGAGATACTGATTACATCTAATTGGCTCCAAGCTATACCTACCACATGCTCAAAACCAAACTCCTGAATCAGACCTTCTATTCAGAGGTTGATCAGGAAATTGCCAGCAGGTGGACAGAGGAAATGATTCAAGAATTCTCGCAAAGTCCCTTGTAAAATTGTAACATCCCAACTGATTCTCGGGATCCCTGGCCCTGTGATTGACCACTTGGGATGACATTGAGAAACCCAGGTTCTTCATTGGGATCTGTATGTAAGTGGCAGGTGGAACATGCCATTGCCCAAACTCAATTTAACCTACCTCCCTTCTATTAAAGCATTTCCTTGCCTGCCTATGGCAGGATCTGAAGATCACATGTTAGTTACATCAGCCATCTCAGATCCAACAAAACTAGAGTGGAAGCAAGTCAGCCTGGACACATAGGGACCATCTAAAAGAAAAAAAACTTGACGAGGCATTCTCCTGTCCTTTTCAATGATTTTGTCTATGGGACGCCATGAATAACTTACAGTGCTGCAGCCAGCTTCTCAGAGCACTGGTTCCACCACCAATCTCCCTGGCATCCTCCTTCCACTGAGATTCATCTCCTCTTCAAAAGGCTTCCTTGTTGACAGTCCCAAGTCTGCAGAACTCCACTTCACATGGACTCTCTTTGACAAAGACTTGCAATGTCGTTTCAGAAAATTGGTATGTCCACTTATTTAACTGCTACACTGGTGGCCCAAGATTTGCACATTCCCTTCAGGTGTTCCAAGCACGATTTCATTCAGTAGTGCTTGGGTCCCCTGAAACTTTTCTTGTCATTGTGTGTTATTATGAAGTATGGTATGATTGATATTATATAAATACGATAATTTCTCCATGGGGGTGCATGTACATATATCAAGTCTGAACAGCAATAAGATGAATTGATGCAAGCCCTTTACACAATGCTATTGTAGCACAAGTTTCCCTGCATTATCCAATTTCTATGCCTGAGGGACTTTAGAATGAATTCTGAGTAAAGATACAAAAAAAAGCAGGAGAAAAGGCTTATTAAAATTCATCCGACTGGCCTAAATGTTCTTATTATATCAAGCTGCATCTTCAAGTTCTGAAAAATTGTATTATATAACAGATTATTCCAAATATTTACTAATTCCTCAATTCCTTGGTTTAAACCCCTTCATAACAAAGTGAAGTTAAAATAGCATGGCCAAACCATTTCACATATTCTCAACTAAATGCTTCACATCTCTTCAAACTCACTCATATTCAGAATAAGTGATAACACAAGTTGCTGTGTTGGTCTTACATGGGGTTTTAACAGTACAATTAATTTTATATTTTATGTTCCATGTTCATCCTGTTCTTGCTATCTGAATCTGAATTTTGATCACTAAGTAATATTGCTCCCAATGTCAGGTGATATTTTCGTATTAGCCACAAGAGGTCAGTGCTGTATAGTTTGTAAATTTCGATCAACAATGCAAGATTTGGCTTCCTCTATTGATGTATATGCACTGCTTGGCATTGGTGGCTATTAACTACAAGGGTAATAACACGAAAGTACAGTGTTACATGCCTAGAGGACCCATAAACCCAGCAGCAATAGATATTCACCAAGACAAATGGTTACTTAAACAAAAGTTGCTTTTAATTATCTTTAAACATAAAAACAGAATCACACTTTAACTAAACTATTGACTTACTTAATCTAACTTAACCCCCTTCTAATTCTAAGCGCACGTGTGTGTAATGTGAGTGTAAGTTCAGAAAAGTTCTTTGGTTCATATTCCAATCTCACTTCTCATTCCTCCAAGTTCACTGGTTGCAGGAAACTCTTGTACTGTGCACAGAATTTAACATTTATAAAGTTCACCAGGCTTTGGTGCTTAAAAGGTAAATGGTTACTGCTCAGGAAGGTTCTTGTTGGTTTTCAGAGAGAGATTTGTTGTTCCAAGACATCCACAACTGATATACTTCCATCAGTCACTCCAGAGTCTTGCTGACAAAACTTGCCCCTTCACTGTTCTCCATATGATAACCTCTTTCTTTCAGGTCACCACAAAGTTCCTTTCTTTTTTCTCTTACTCCAAGTAAAACATTAGATAGCCAGTCTTCTCCTCTTGCATGAACCATAAGGACTTTGACCAGGCCACTTACAAATGGGCTTTCCATAAGTTTGCCAGGTTGCCCTGTTCCAGTTGCTGTCTGCTGGCTGTAACACTGCACAAGTGATCTCTGTGTCCCTATGTCTCTCACACACAGAGAAAAGCCTGTTTGACTCTCTCTGCTTGCAAAACCACACAACACTCCTAGAACAAGTTCTCTTCCAGACACTCTGCGGTTCCAGCAGGATCTTTCAACTGTTGCCTTTGTAAACAACAATCCATTAGTGAAGTCTCTTGTACACTCTCCAAAGCTCTTGCAAAAGCTCTGAGGCTCCGATATGTCTAGCATTACCAGAGCTCCAGTATTTCAAATAAGATCTCTTTTAAAGTGTTTGTATGTAACCTACTCTAACAAACCTTTTGCAATGTATCTCCCAAAAACTTACCTATATACTCTGTCACAACAGTTACATAGACTTTATTATAGATTAAATTTTGCTATAAATTCTCAACCTTTGTCCCCCTCCTGCAATGCTGGTGTAAACTACCTTTGAGCTGCACATATCAATGCAACTCAGTGAATGTCAGGAAGCTATTTTTGTTTGACCAATAAAAGTAAAGAACTGGCCGACAGAGCCTGAACCACACACTCCAGAGCCAACTAGATCTACTTTGTAAGCCCCAAGTGTCTGGATGCTGCAGTTGTGACATTCTCCATAGCAGTCCAGCAGGTAAAGCTAACTCAGCAGAAGCGGGTGATCAAATCCACAAGTTGCCAAGCTTGAATGCCCCTCTGTTATGATACCTCATGCCTTAATCAAATGGGGACTGGAGGGTCTGAAATGTCAATAGAGAGTCAGAAAGGGTGCCTTGCAAACACATCTCCAGGTTATTCTTTACAAAGGCAGATGAAACCAATTAAAGGGTCATAAAAATAGAACAATTGCTTTTCACTCAAAACAATATTAAGCCTTACTTTTAAAAATAAATCTGTAAGTGTTTTAAACATGATGGAGAGGGGGGTGTGATACAGAGGCATGGCTGTTAGACCTCCAGCAGCCTGAGTTTAATTTGACCTCCTGCACTATCTGTGTGTAGTGTGCACACTCACTCTGTGACTGTATGGATTTCCTTCCACCCAGGTAGGGGAGATTTATTCTACAACCCAAAGGTGTGCCAGTTGGTGGCTTAATTGGCCACTGTGAATTATTCCTTGTTAAAGTTGAGTGGTTGAAAAGTCAGGGGGAGTTGGATTCGCATTGTAGATGTGAGGAAATGAGGAAGAACAGACTACGGTTTGAGGCAATAAGCTTGATAGGTTAATAAAGATTCAAGGAGCCAAATGTATCATAAGAAAACAAAAGAATTTTCCAGCATAATTTTCTCTTGTCCACAGCAAGCAGAGAGATGGTATTAATCACGCGGCCCAGTATCTTCCAAAACCCTCTCCCCTAATTACTTTAAAAATATGAACTATATCACCAAACATTTGTAACTTCCTCTCCAACTGGATGCCCTTAACTAATTTCAAATATTCCTTTTATTTATTCCCCACATTTCCCCTCCATTGTCACACCCTAACGTTTAATGTGTTCAGATTACAAATACACGCATATTGTCCAACTAACCTGAGAAAATTCGAAAGTATGCAAGGTTTATTGCTGTTATTATTATTTGCAGATGTTGGTCTCACCAGCAACAACTACAGAGAAGAGGTGGAAAACAGCATGATATGGTGTGAGATCAACAGCCCGAGTCTCAATGTGGACAAAACAAAAGAGATGATTATAGACTTCAGGAGGAACAGGTACGATCATCCTGCACTACATATCAACAGCACTGTAGTGGAGAGAGTGGAAAGCACCAAGTTCCCTGGAGTTCACTTAACTAGTGACCTATCATGGAGGCATAGCAGCTCCTCACTTGTCAGGAAGGCACAATAACGGCTGCATTTACTGAGAAGGTTGAACTGGGTAGTGCTACCGGCCATCCTTTCATCAACCTCCTATGGGAGGTCTATCTAGAGATCCCGTCTGGCTGCATCACAGTCTGGCACAGGACCATCAGAGTAGCAGAGAGGAACATTGGAGTATCCCTCTCCCCTACTGATGTGATCTACTAGGACCATTACCTGAAGGGTGCAAAAATCATTGAGGACCTCTTCCACCTCACACAAAGCATCTTTCAGCAGCTCCCTTCGAGTAAGAGATACAGAGGTCTCGGAGCCAGCACCACCAGGCTGAGGAACTGCTTCGTTCCATAGGCAGCAAGAATGCTGGACAACCAAAAGAACTGCTCTCACACTAACCATCTGAGGCTTTCATATGTACAAAACAGGCTGTATTCTGCATTGGCCTGATCCTCGGCAATTTGCCTTCAAGAATACCTGAGCTGGGAAAAGTTGGATCCACTGAAATATAAACTCAGCTGGGAGAAGAGCCATCTTTATGCCACAGAGTGTTATTTCCCAGTTTTACATTACCATATCAAATGGATACCAAATAAAGTAGTAAAAAGAAGTTTGATATAATAGAACCATAATGGAGATAAAAGTAGGTTGAACTGTTGCTCCAAAACACAATTTAAAAAGCTATTTTGCCCTAAAAATTCATTTGCTGTGAAATCCTGGGAAAGCCCATAGAACAGTTTAAATGTTTCTAAAAAATGTAAAAATAACATGTTGGTTGATCTTTCCAGCAAAGAGCTGAGTAAATTTCCAGTCAGTAACAAGGTTTAGTGAAACACAAATCAATGGTAGCAATTGCAACACACAAAGGGAAATGTTCTGAGTCAAAAACTGGCGGCATGAATTGTGTAAGAAAATAACATTAAAAAGAATAAATGAAGCTTTCAAACTGCCTAATTTCAAATACATCTGCTTTCAGGAGGAATGTGCATAAAACTGCAAGTGGGCTGTTGGTAAATTTCACCAGGGCTGCCAGGGGTTCAAAATGCCAGCAAGCCCCTCGCCTCCTCAATTCAAAGGATTAAAACATCTTGGCTTTGCCAATGAATCCCACACACCACACGAGTGAACCTCACACCTCTGCTGCAACTGTACAGAGTACTAGTGTGGCCACACCTGGGGCAATGCCTACACCTCTAGTTTTCTTACTTGACAAAGTATACCCTAGCTTTAGAGGCAGTGTGGAGGAGGTTCACCAGGTTTATCCCAGAAATAAGGTTTTTATCATGAGGAGAATTTGAGTAGCCTGGGAAGGTACTCATTGGAGTTCAGAAAGATAAGGAGGAAACCTCATGGAGACATAGAAAATTGTCAAAGAAACAGATAAAAGCAGGAAGGTTATTTCCCGTGCAAATGAGACCAGAACTAGGCAACATGGCCTCAAGATTCAAAAGAGTAGATTTAAGGCAAAGATAAGGAAGAACCGCTTCTCCCAGAAGGTAGTGAATCTGTGAAATTACTTGGCCAAAGTAGGTAACATCATTGAATGTTTGCAAGATACAGATTGATAGGCTTTTGAAGAATAGGGGAATGAAGGGATATGGGGAACAGGAGGGTAAGTGGAGCTGAGCTGAGCTTCCCTACTCCTTCTGAGGAGACTAAAAGGCCCAGTTTATAGGAAACTCCATACCTTGATTTTAACTCTGATCATTTTTAAACTAACAACAAAATCCATTCTCAAACCTTGGAAACCTAGCAAACAAAAGATTGGACCCACAAAGGTATGCATCTTTTCAGCACTGTTTGAGGGGAAAAAAAGGAATGGAATGCTTGTGTCTAACCCAGTGCTTCTCAACCTTTTTCTTTCCACTCACATACAACTTTAAGTAATCCCTATGCCATCAGTGCTCTGTAATTAGTAAGGGATTGCCTAAGGGGGTATGTGAGTGGGAAGGGAAGGTTGAGAACCACTGCTCTAGACCCAATTGTTACTGAAATATTTTGCTTGAGAAAAATGGTCATTGGCCCATTTCCTTTGGAGTTCTGAAACCATGCAGATGAGTCAATTAGGTACAATTAAAACAGTGGTTTCCAAACTTTTTCTTTCCACCCATATGCCACCTTCAGCAATCCCTTACTAATCACAGAGCACCTATGCCAAAGAGAATGCCTAAAGTGATATATGAGTGGAAAGAAAAAGGTCAAGAACCACTGGTCTAACCCTAATCAGTTTACTGACTCTACTCTTGCTTGCTTCCAGTCTGACAAGCTCACCGACGAATCTCTATTTTTAATGAAGCATTTGTAAAGTCAAATTTCAAGCTACAAAATTCTGCAAGACAAATCTTGACATTTACTTTACTTAAACCCAGTTCCCTTGTCTAGATTTTGCTCGCAGGATAAGGAAAACTGATGTTGATCTTAAGTGAATGCAGACACAAGAGAGATGCTGATGGAAGCAATGCTAACAAATTGGAATTATAAGCAGAAATGCCTAGCATTTGAAAGAGTAAAAAAAATTAAGGTAAAGCAGCATCAGAACAGGACAATAATTTTAGCAAAGCGTGCGTCATTGACTGGTACTCACTGAATTATATTTACAGGCACACAGTATTCTTTTCATGATAACTGAGTAAACTAAAAAAGTTGATTCCTGTATCAACAGGCATGATTTATTGAATCTCCAATGCTAAATGTGGAGATGTAATCTAAATACTTTAGCATTTTGGCATACCAAGTTCACTGCTAATTAATTAAAGTTTATGTCAAATAGGAAAATCCAGTAAATCAGATTTAAGGGCCTCAAAAGAATATATTACTTCATCATTCTAACAACAGGCATTTTAAAAAATACAAGAAGTAATTGGGGCTGGCTCTATGAAAAATACACCATCTCTATTATGAACAAGGTTCGATATTTTTGCTCAGCAAGCAATCGGAATATGTCTCGCAAATTGTGACCCACAAAGCCCAGAGTGACGTTCAGTGACTGCAATTATAATGGAGGTCAGTAGATTCTAGATCAATAAATAAAAGGCTAGCTATAATCTTTCATCAGGCGAGTGATTTTTTTTTAACAAATAAAAAACTGTTGCAAATCCAACTAAAAAGCAGAAAACTAATTGATGCATCGTTTTTCTATTTATGTGTTTATATTTCTTTTTGAGTTTTCATTTCTCTTGATTTATTTGTGCCTGCAAACTCGCTTTCTAATAACTTCCCATATCTAGCTTTTACAGTGTAATGCAAAGTCACAGAGAACAGGAGTCAAAAGTTCATATGTTGATTTTGCTGTGAATTCACCTAATCTGAGGTAGACTTTGAATTATGATAAATGATCTGATTTCAGTGTAAAAGAACATCAAAGAAGCCTCACCTTGCAATTAGCACCAAAATGAAACAGAAGGGAAGGGTGTGTTGGATAATTTATGTTCAAGTATATTCAAATTGATTAACTACTGACTTTTATTTGTGTCCACTGGCCTCATCCGCTGTCATCCCTCCTTTATCTAGCAATATGGATTACTTTAGTGTCATTTCACCATGAGTAATGGAGAGAACTGGTTCCCCACAGTGGATATTCACCTGTTGCTACAAAGCCACTCACCACTCTACCAAGCTTCTACCTTTACTCTCTCAATGTAGTTACTTGGTGTGGAAATAGCTTTTAGGTAATGGCAGTGATACTCCACAAACATGCCTGATCTAGAGGGCATTATACTTTTTGACTGGAAAACAGATAAAGCTGTTGATGCTGGAATCTGAAACAAAAGCAGAAATACTGGAAGTACTCAGCCAGGCAAGTAGCATCTGTGGAAGATGCAAGATTCCGTTATTATCACATATAAGAACAGTGCAATATTACATGGAATTTACTTTCATCTGCCATAAGGCAGACAGATTTTCCATCAGCAGAAATTGCCTAAACCGCCTCTTCTAGTCAGGGAAAGAAAAGCAAAAGAGAGTCCTCTCCGTGTCTGTGGATTCACCTCCTGTGCAGCAACACAAGAGTCCAGTCCAAATCATCAGTAGTCTGAGCTCCAGATCCAAAGAACCGACACGACGAGGAAACCTTCCGTGACCTTGACACCCTCTCACACCCTGGTTCCGATACCTGGTAGCCCTTTAGTAGTCTCCAGCTGTCCGCTGCCTGGTGTGAACCCCTTGACCACAGCTGTTATCAGCTCATGCAGGTTCGTCGCCGCAAGTCCCCAACAGCCTGGGTGTTCTTCAGCCACAGAACTACTCACTGGTCTGCCCCGCGTGGTCACAGTCCATGAGTAGTCTCCTCTGCTTCTTCTTCTCAAACAAAGAAACAAGTTAATGTTTCAGGTCACATACCCTTCCTCAGAACTCAGGAAGAATCCCTGATGTGAAATGTTAAGTAGTTTCACAATACTGAGACATTCCAGAACACCTAAGGTCAACAATGAACCATTGAACTGTATCTGATGTCATACCGTGGAAAACATCACAGCCTCCTTTTGCAGAGAAAGTTCCAAGAAACAACAGCTGATAACCTGAAAGATAGCAATTCATTTCCACAACTTTGCAAAACAATTAGCATTGTGCTGTTTGAAAATCTGCTCAGTCAAGAACACTTCTGGGCACAATCCAGGGTGACTTAATGCCTATTAACAATTCATCTCAATATTTTTCATAAGATTTTTAAAATCTAAATAGTACATTTTTCTCCCTGTTGTAAAATTCCCCAAAATATCATCAAAATTCACCTGCATTTGGGACTACAAAGCCACTTTTTTTTTAAACAAGATATACAGCCCCAATTTGCCCAAAAATCCTGTTTTCCAAAGAGTTCCCTTTGCTTTCACTAAGATTAATGATCCACTATAAGCCTTGATTGCTTTGGCCATCTTTCTCACCCCGGGAACATTCCTGGCTATTGATGGTAGTGATCTCTGCTACTACACACTATTTGCTACTCACTGCTGCATTAGGCAGTTCATCCAAACTCCAGACTCAAGGAGCAGTGATCTCCTTGGCTATTCCAATTGCTCACAAGAGTAGGTGAGAAGGCTAGAATTACTTTATGTTGCAGACTTCTCCAAGGTGTCCTTATAGACATCCCCATGGTAACCTGGGAGTACTTGGTAGCTTTTCTGGTGCCTGCAACCTCCACATAATAAGTACATGCATTTTCCAGGCATTGTTCATCCCCACCATATGTTCATATCCGGTCAACTCCATCCAACACTGCAGTATTCATTTATTCAATATCAATGCTTGCCTGCAACTGGAAGGGTGTTATTTATACTGTGGTATAGGCTTCTCGCCATGATGCCACACAGGGAAATTGGGTATGACTGCTTTGTATGCTTGAAAATATATGTTCTAGTCGCCTATATAACTTGCTCAAGCACATTTTGATCAACAATGGATTTTTAATGACAAAATCTATTGTAGAACAATTTCTAGACTGGACTCTTCAGTTAGACACTGATCTGTCAATCTCAATTTTTGCACCCCAGGTGTCCAGAATGGGATTTAAATTTCAAAGATTCAGGCTCAGAAGCAAGAGCATTAGTTAAACTAAATCTCTCCTGACTGAGCACATGTAATAGATCAACAGCATTTTCCTCCAGCTTAATACTAAACAGGCGACTCCATGACAAACTCTGCTTCCCTCACGCTCTTTCCAAAGCCCTCACCAATCATTCATCCAGAACAAATAAATCCAAACACTTTGAACTGAGATACAAACTTACATTCTTCCATCAGAAAGTATGTGCATTTTCCTCTTTGTATTGATTGATCTCAGACATACCATCAAAGACAGGGTTATCCATGTTACATATGACCCCTTGACTGTCTTTCCTGAATTTCAATTCTTAATCTATTCTATTTTGGCCACACCCATCTTGGACTTGCTACTGGAGACACAGAGAAAACTGCAGGTGCTGGAATCAAGGCTAAACAAACTCTCTTGAAGGAATTATTTGTGTTAAGCAGCATTAGTGGGAGAAAAAGAATGGTCGATGTTTTGAACCAAAACTCCATCAAGACTGAGGCTATGCAGTACAGAGGCCAGTTTAAAGAGGACAGGGTGGGAGGAGGGGGACAGGGGTTCCCATGTGGGATTTCTTCATGTTATTCACAATCATGCCTCCCACCACATCATTCATCAATATCTCAAACAGCCAGGATCGCAACACAGATCCTTGTCAGAGGCATCCAATAACAAAAAACAGCTCTCTTTCACTACCCTCCATCTTATTTGAGTTCTGGACTCCTGAGCCAGGAGAAATATCTCTGTCAAGCACCATAGAAATGTTGTACATTTCATTATGATTTCCTCTCATTGTCTAAACTCTAAAGAAAATAGACCCAGTCTTGCTCAATTTAAATGTTAACATGCAGCACGGTAACAGGCCCTTCCAGCCTATGAGCCCGTGCCCCCCAAATAAACCAAACCTTGTTGGTTTTTGAAGGGTGGGAGGAAACCAGAGCACCTGGAGGCAATATACAAACTCCTCGCGGTCAGTGTCAGATTCGAACCAAGGTCAGTGTTGGAATATAGGGGTTAATTAATCATAGAAAAAATGTAGAATATGTACTATTCAGTTTGTATACGTGAATCCAGTACTCTGTAACAATTTAATATTTACCTCATGGTGAAGGGAAAGAGTAATGTAAGTAAGGGGCAGCCACAGTATGTAGCAAAGTTGGCTGATTACAGTAGGTTTAGAATTGTCTGCTCCCCAAATACAAAAGAGAGAATATGTATGAAACAATTTAGTAGGAAGGTTAAGGCAAAAGGAGGCGTTGATTAGCACAGGAGACGATGGCCAGACAAGAACAAAGAGAATCCTGACAGAGACTGTCAGAAATAAAGAGAATGGAAACTAACTCAGTAAGAAGGCTAAGACAGAAGGAGGTGTTGAGTAGAACAGAAGAATATGGCCAGATGAGAACAAAGAAATAATTAGAAATATCTGGGGTATGAATTGATTTCTGATCAAAACAACAGGATATTCTGACCTTGAGGATCAAGATGGGAGCTCTACACCCCAGATATCTGCAGAGTAGGAAATTACTTGTGATAAATCTTATGCAAGAAATCTAGCAAAGAAAGCCAACTTTTGTTCTGTCTGTTAAGGTTGAGCTATATAAACTGTAGAGACTGGACAGTAGAGGTCAGTCTTGGGGAATAGCTCAATGTGCAGGTGACCTATGAACTAATGACTGAACCAGAGCTCTGTTAAGCTTTATTCTTGTGCTGTGCAATAAACTGATTGTTGAACCGAATACCTTCTCCTATCACTTCATTTAACAAACACGCTGGACTCAGACGACACCTGGAGGCAATATACAAACTCCTTGCGGTCAGTGTCAGATTCGAACCAAGGTCAGTGGCACTGTTATCGCTCCTCAAAATGCCTATCAATCCAGGGATCCACAATATGTTCACCCATATTTATTTTGCAACAGGTTGGCCAAAACCTTTCTTTAAAACTGCTAGAGGGTCAGGAAACATCCATGGAGTAAAATGGGGTGTCAGCATTTCAGGCCTTGAAGCAGAGTTTCAACCCAAAACAGCAACAATCTATTTTCCACCGTGGGTTCTGCCTGACCCACTGAGTTTGTCCAGCAGTTTGGTTTTTTTTTGTTCTGGACTCTTATCACCTGCTGCCTCCTGTGTCCCTGGCATAATTTGATTTTTCATAATGGTATTTCAACCTTTTATCTCTACTTCAGTCTAACCAATTATGCAGAGAGATAACTCTGGATGATTGCTGAAAGTAGGTGATATTGATTCACTGCCTGAATTCTATTTCCACCAATACAAATGGAGTTGAAATTTAAAGGGACTGCAGTTTCTCTCATAGGCTAACATGAGAAGTTCCCACAGCTGAGATCCACAAAATAACACTAAACTCAGTTGTTGCCCATGAAACTGCGCCAGTCTCGAGCTGCCCACAAACCAGACCAAGACCGCTCGCAAATTGGGAAAAACAATACCTCATCTCCCTTCTGGGCACCCTCCCACAAGATGGCATTAACTGACTTCTCCAATTTCTGTTAAACCCACCCCGCATCTTCTTCCCCGTCTCCTTTCCTCTAATTCTGTTTCTCTCTCTCTCTCTTCCTGTTTCCCTCTATCTCCTTTCACAGAGAGAAAATCAATTCTCATCTTTCCTTTTAACACATGCAATTAACACCTTTTGTTTGTTAGCCTGGATTCTTCCCCCTCCTATTCTTTTTCCTTTCTCTCTCAGTCTTTATTGATATGCCTGCCTGCTTCCTGCTTCAACCTTGAAGTAGGGCTCAGTCACGAAACGGCTGTAATGTATATATTTGTTTTAAATTTAGACATACGGCACGGTAACAGGCCCTTGCAGCCCATGCCACTTAATTACACCCAATTGACCGACAACCCCCGTTCATTTTGAACAATGGGAGGAAATTTGAGCCCTCGGAGTAAACCCACACAGTCATAGGTAGAACGTACAAACTCCGTTCAGACAGCATGCGATTTGAATCCCTGCCCTGATCACTGGTGCTGTAACAGCATTGTGCTAACTATAAATTGTATCTTTATCTCTTTTGGATGCCGAGATCAGGCTGAGTTCCAACATTTATTGTGTTTTTACTACAATCATAGCATCTGCAGACTTCCATATTTCACAGTCAACGGATTTTGTGCCTGACATGAGGCTGAATAGTTCTTCCACTGCCTCCTCCTTCAGCCCCAATTTTTGACACCCCCCCCCCCCCCACACCCCACCAACACCACTTAGGATCCCTTTTTGGTAGTCTCCAATTGTTGTCTTGCAATTTCCCGGCTCTTGAGCTTGTTATTTATAAATGCTGATGGGACCTCAACCATCCTTCACCCAGTCCAACCACAGGCCCCTGAATGTGCTCTTCTCCTCTCACTCTGCAACCAACCCCAACTTTGCTATTCAACCCACAGACAAGAGAGAAGCAGTTGTGGCCCAGAAAACAAACCACTACATTGTGGAGGCCAGATATCAGTTCTCTTTGACATCTCTCACATCTACCCCTTGACCAGGGCCCACTAACCATCATTTGGATACCATCAAGGATTTCATCATTTCAAGTGATCTTCCTGCCACTGACGCCAACCTGGTAGTTCCTCAACCCTGCACTGTCCACTTCAACCCTGTTCACAAGTCTTACCTGAAGACTTTGTTTCTGCCTGTAACTACCAGACCAAACTCATTACCTCATATATCCACACCATCTTGTCTCCACTTCATCTGGGACACACCACATCCTCCGCACCTCTTTGAAAACTTAATTTTCCCAGCCCATAGTGTTTCATCTTTACCCTGGATATGCAATTAATTTACATGTTTGTTCCCTATCCAGAAGGCAGGAGCAGTCTCCACTTCTTTCAGTCTTTTCTACCCATATTTTCCACTACTTGGTTGAACTTGTTCTTACCCCAAGTGGCTTCCCTTTCAAATTTTCCCATTTCCTTCAGGTCCAAGGTGTAGGAGCAGACACACAGAAGGACTCCAGCTACACCTATCTTATTGTCATGTTTCTGTACTAACCCAACTCTGACACCACCCTTCCCCTCTTTCTCTGAAAGAGCAACTACCATAATCCATTGGTATTGTCTCTCATGCCCATGCAGACTTAACAATTCCATTAAATTCACTACAAAAATCCACCCCCCCCCCCTTAAATTTACTTGGATTGTTTCTGGCATCCCTCTCCCCTTTCTGGACCTCTGTGTCTCCATTTCAGGAGACAGTCATCTATTATAAACTAACATGCTGCCACAGAATGACATAGTTTATACATCTTCCCACCCTATCTCTTGGAAAGATGCTTTAATTCCTCCACCTCTGCCACATCTCTTTCCAGGAGGAGGTCTATCTTCCCCTCCAGGACATCTGAAATGTTCTCTTTCTTCCCTCTTGCTGTCATTGATAAAGCTTTTCATAGAAACATAGAAGATAGGAGCAGGAGTAGGTCATTCGACCCTTCGAGTCTGCTCCGCCATTCAACGAGATCATGGCTGATATTAAAGTTCAGTACCCCATCCCCGCCTTCTCTCCGTAAGCTTTAATACCCTTATACTGAAGAAATAGATCTAATTCCCTCTTAAATATATTTAATGAACCTACCTCTACTGCCCTCTGTGGCAATGAATTCCACAGATTCACCACCCTCTGGATAAAGAAATTCCTCCTCATCTCGGTCCTAAATGGTTTGCCTATTATCCTCAAACCATGGCCCCGGGTTCTGGATTTTCCCATCATTGGAAACATCCCATCTGCATCCATTCTGTCCAGTCCTGCCAGAATTTTATATGTCTCTATGAGATCCCCTCTCAATCTTCTAAACTCCAGCGAGTACAATCCCAATTTGCACAATCTTTCCTCATAAGTCATTCCTGCCTAATCGCCTCTGCACTCCCTCCATTGCAAGAACATCCTTCCTTAGATAAGGTGACCAAAACTGCACACAATACTCCAGGTGTGGTCTCACCAAGGCCCTGTACAGCTGCAGTAAGGTATCCTTGTTCCTATACTCAAACCCTCTTAATATGAAGGCCAACATACCATTTGCCTTTTTAACCGCCTGCTGTACCTACATGCTCGCCTTCAGAGACTGGTACACAAGTACCCCTAGGTCTCTCTGCCCTTCCCCATCTCTTAATCTATTGCCATTCAAATAGTAATCTGCCCTCCGGTTTGTATTGCCAAAGTGGATAACCTCACATTTATCCACATTGTAGTGCATTTGCCATGTATCTGCCCAGTCCCTCAATTTATCCAAATCACACTGGAGCTTCCTGACCCCCTCTTCCGTGCACACAACCCCTCCTAGCTTAGTGTCATCTGCAAATTTGGAGATATTACATCCAATCCCCTCATCCAGATCATTAATGTAAATTGTGAACAGCTGGGGTCCCAGTACAGATCCCTGTGGCACCCCACTGGTCACCGCCTGCCACTCAGAAAATGAGCCATTTATCCCAACTCTCTGTCTTCTACCTGCCAGCCAGTTCTCAATCCACATCAATACTTTGCCCCCAATCCCATGACCCTTAATTTTGTAAGCCAGTCGTTTATGCGGGACCTTATCGAAGGCCTTTTGGAAGTCCAGGTACACCACATCCACTGGCTCTCCCCCATCTATTTTACCTGTCACCATCTCAAAGAATTCCAATAGATTTGTCAAGCACGATTTACCTTTTGTAAATCCATGTTGACTCTGTCCGATTCCTTCTCTGCTAGTCATATGCTCTGCTATTACATCCTTAATAATGGATTCCATCATTTTGCCCACGACTGATGTAAGGCTCACCGGCCTATAATTCCCCGCTTTTTCTCTACCCGCCTTTTTAAATAGTGGGGTAACATTAGCTTCCCTCCTATCCATGGGTACTGATCCTGAGTCTATCGAGTTCTGGAAAATAATTCTTAAAGCATCTGCTATCTGAATGGCCACTTCCTTAAGTACCCTAGGATGTAGATTATCAGGCCCTTGGGATTTATCGGCCTTCAATCCCTTCAATTTCCACAAGACCATGTCCTTAGAGATATTGATTTCTTTCAGTTCCTCCCTTGCATTAGTCTCTATGTTTCCCAACATCCTTGGGAGGTTATTTGTATCCTCTCTTGTAAAAACAGAACTAAAGTAAGAATTTAATTGGTCTGCCATTTCCTTATTCCCCATTATATATTCCCCTGATTCCGACTGCAAAGGACCTACTCTGGATTTCACCAATCTTTTCCTCTTGACATATTTATAAAAGCTTTTGCAGTCGGTTTTTATATTTGCCGCAAGCTTACTTTCGTAATTTATTTTTGCTCTCTTGATTTATCCCTTTGTCCTCCTTTGGTGCATCTTGAACTGCTCCCAGTCTTCGGTTGTGGTACTTTTTTTGGCCAATTGATATGCTCTCTCTTTGGACCTAATGCTGTCTCTAATTTCCCTTGTTATCCACGGTTGAGTCACCTTTTTTGGTTTATTTTTATGCCAAACCGGTATAAACGATTTTTGCAATTTCTCCATTAGATCTGTAATGCTTTCCATTGTCTATCCACAGTCAACTCCCCCATAAACACCACCCAATCAATCTTACTCAATTCCCATCTCATACCATAATAATTCCCTTTATTTAAATTCAGGACCTTAGTCTCAGTTTTAATTTCATCACTCTCCATGTCGAGTGAGAATTCGATCATATTGTGATCGCTCCTACACAAAGGGCCTCGTACAACAAGATTGTTGATTAGCCCCTTATCATTGCATAATACCCAATCTAAAATGGCCTGCTCCCGAGTTGGTTCCTCGACATATTGGTCTAGATAACCGTCCCGTAAACATTCAAGGAATTCCTCCTCCTCAGTATTTTTACTAATTTGGCTAGTCCAATCTATATGCAAATTAAAGTCTCCCATGATGACAGCTGTTCCCTTATTGCAAGCTTTTCTAATTTCTCTTTTAATGCCTTCCCTCACCTCTACATTACTATTTGGAGGCCTATATACCACCCCCACTAACGTTTTCCTCCCCTTGCTATTCCTCAGTTCTACCCATATAGATTCCACATCTTCCGAGTTGATATCCTTTCTGTCAATCGTGTCAGTCCCTTCTCTCACCATCAATACTACCCCACCCCTTTTTCTTTCTTGCCGATCCCTCCTAAATATCGTATACCCCGGGATGTTAAGTTCCCAGGCTTGCCCACCCTGCAGCCATGTTTCTGTAATCCCAATCAAATCATATTTGTTTATCTCAATTTCCACAGCTAATTCATCTACCTTGTTCCGAATGCTTCTTGCATTAAGGTATAAAGCCTTCAGATTTGCTTTTTTCACCCTCCTTGCTCTTTCTGATTTTTTACTTTCGCTGCCTGACCTAACTTTTCCCGTTTTATCTTTTCTGTCCTTTGCCCTATCATACAGATTCCCACCCCCCTGCCAAATTAGTTTAAACCGCATCCGACGGCTGTACCAAACCTAGCTGCAAACATATTGACCCCTTTTGGGTTTAGGTGTAACCCATCCTTCTTGTAGAGGTCATGCCTTCCCCAAAAGAGATCCCAATGATCCAAGAAGCCAAAACCCTGTCCTTTACACCAGCCCCTCAGCCACACATTCATTTTTCTTAACCTTCCATTTTTGTCCTCAGTTGCACTTGTCACAGGTAGCAAACCAGAGATCACCACCCTGGCTGTCCTATTTCTTAGTTTCTGTCCTAGCTCTCTGTAATCCTTTTTCAGTACTTCCTCCTTCTTTTTATCTATGTCATTGGTACCCACATGTACTAAGACATCAGGCTGTTCGCCTTCCCCTTTTAGAATACCCTGGACCCGATTTGAGATATCCCGCACCCTCGCACCAGGGAGGCAGCACACCATGCGGGCATACCTATCTGGCTCACAGAATCTCCTGTCTGTATTTATGACAATGAAGTCCCTAATGACCACTGCATTCCTCTTTACCTTTTGGTCCACCATGCCAGGCTCAGTGCCAGCGACCTGGTCACTGCTGCCAGCTTCTGTCAGGTCATCTCCCTCAACAGCATCCAACAAAATATACCTGTTACTGAGAGGGATATTCACAGGTGTGCTCTCCATTTTCCTGGTATGTTTCTTCCCTCCCTTGACAGTTACCCACTTACCTGACACATCTGGTCTTGGGGTAACTATGTCCCTGAAAGTTAAATCTATCAACTCCTCACTCTCCCTTACCAGCCGTAGGTCCTCAAGTTGCAGCTCCAGTTCCCCAACTCGGTCCTTAAGGAACTGCATCTCGGTGCACCTGTCGCAGATGTGGCTATTTGGGAGGGTGGGACTCACCCATGGTTCCCACATCTGACATCCAGTACAAAGCACTAACCCCATAGGCATGACTGAGCTAAAATAATGCCACTTACCCTTCTCCTCACCTGCTTTTGCCTAAGCCTGTTGAGCCAAAGGCTGGAAGTCCCACTCCTTCAGTGCCCCACTCACTCAGTGCACCACTCCTTGCTGGCCGCTCCCTCCCATTTTACTCCTTTACTGGCCCCTTGACCAATTAACCTTTGACCAATTAACCCAGTCACTCTCTCCAATCTCCTGCTCCTCTGACTCACAGCTCAAACTCCAGCTGCTGCCTCCCAGCCCAATTTGAGTTGGCCCAAGCCCCAGTAAGCCCTTGTACTTAACTGCTTACCTCCACGTCACTCTCTCCGAGCTTCTCCTCCTTCGACTCCCAGCTCGAATTTACATGTAGATTGGACGAGCCAAATTATTAATACAGCTATTTATTCTACTCACCCTCTGATGCTCTCTCTTGGCTCCTCCTCCTCTCACCTGACACCAGGCACTGACTCACTGTCTCCTCCGACCTCGAGTCTGACCTTTCTGAGCCCAAGCCCTGGTAAGTCCAGCTATTTATTCCACTCACCCTCTGATACTGTCTCTTGGCTCCTCCTCCTCTCACCCGACACCAGGCACTGACTCACTGTCTCCTCCGACCCCGAGTCTGACCTTCATTTCTCTCACTTCCACTTTCATTCCACAATCACTTCCCCAAGACAGAACAGGTCAGAGTTCCCTATGTCCTTACTTTCCACACCACCAGCCTCCACATCCAACATATCATTCTCCATCATGTGCCATTTCAACAAGATTCTACCACCAGCCACATGTCCCTCTCCCCACCCCACTCTGCTTATTGCATAGATTACTCACTGTGTCACACCCTAGTCCATCTTCCACCCCTCAGGGAATTCCACTATAATGGAAGAAAGTGCAAAACTTTCCCCAACATCTCCCTTCTCACCTCCATCCAGGGACATAAACAAGCCCTCCATGTGAGGCAAAGCTTTATATATACACTTCGTGTAACCTATCCTGCTTCATTCTGTGCCCTTGGTGTGGTTCTACCTCAGTGCTTGGTCTGGTGGCCCAAGTTCAAGCTCCTCAATGCTAGCCATTCTAATTTCCCTCACTATTCAAACATTGTCTGTCCAAAGACTCATCCCCTACAAATGAGAGTCCAAAGCATACAGTTGAGGAATAATCTATCATATAGATTATTTATTTAATGTCCCCACCCAAGATGTCCCCATAGCCAGCCTAAAACCTAATTATTTTTTAAAATGTTAGCTAACCTTCATTTCTGTCTGGTTTCACCCTCCCAATTTTCCTTTATCCGATCCCATTCTCACTTTTCTCTCCAACTTCTCTCTCCTACCTCCTCTACCTGTATCTCCACATCTCCAACCTTTTTCTATCCAATAACTTTTCCCAATCCTTTTATGTACTTCATCCCTCCTTCCCACTTCTGTCCCAATAATGGTACTCACCATTATTGGGACATTTCTCACCATGGATGCAATCTGACCCATTGAGTGCCTCCAGCTTATTTTTTTCATTCAGGTTTCTGCCATATGAAGAATTGTTGTTTCTTTAGGTTTGCTTCATTCCAAAAATTAGAAAACTGCAAATATAGACCAAAGGATAGCCGGTAAGACAAGTTGCTTCTTAGCCACGTAATGAATAGCTGCTATGCAATGGACAACAAATTGTTTTAAGATCATTTCAGATTTGCTGTATCACATAGGAAGTTGGAGAGACATTAAATAAACTTTTATTGGATTTAGCATTTTTAATCGCTTAATGATGCTGACACATTGCATTGGTTCAATTGACCTAAAAATGTTTTGCCAATGATTTTCATTTGTACTCAGCATCTGATGCCTCTCATGTCAATTCAACAATCAATGGCTAGCGTGGATGAATTCCATTTGCCCTGATACTGCTCTTCTATGGTCGCAATGTCCTGGAGAAACCTTTCACCATGTTTGTCACTGACTGCACCAAGATCAGCAGGGAAGAAGTCCAAGTACGAATGCAGAAAAATGAAATTTCAATGACATATTGTATTTCATAGTTTTGTATGCCTGAAGTAGACTTAAAGTATCACAGGAAATCGCAAAAATAGGTTATATGTAAAAAAAATATACACAAACATAAAATTTTAAGGTGATTTTCATGATCAGAAGCCCAAAATCCATAAACACATCCAAAGATGTTCAGGAAGAAAAATCGTCATTGTCCGGTGATTTGTGGTCATGCTATATAACAAAAAGTAATCCCTGTTCACAAATATCTTGAAAAGATAAAATTTATGTAGTCTGATTATAACAATGAAACTGCAGCATTTGACATTTACAATCTAATAAATGCTTCAGCCTTGTTAAAACTCCATTAACAGTCTATTAATCAAAGTGGTTGAATACACCAGGCTCCACATTCTTCTTTCCCCTCCCTCCTTACAGGAGATAAGGTGAGAAGAGTTGGAGCTGACCATGGGAAACTATAGGTTTGTAGAAGATGTAAATAGAAAGTTTGTCTCCAAAAATCGTAAGAGGGATCAGGAAAGGGGAGAGCACGACCAGAAGTGGACCCAAGTAAATTTGTTGATAAGGTTTTACTTTAATTTCAATACAATATGGTGGAAGTCACTTCTGGTCCATGAAAAAAATGCTGGCTGATTAACCTAGAAACCCCTGTAGGTTTTAGAGGGTGGGAGGAACCTGGAGCACCCAGAGAATACCCACATAGGTCTGGGGAAGAGCGTACAAACTCATTACAGACAGCGCCCGAATTGAATCCGGGTCAGTGGTGCTGTCACATCATTGCACTAACTGCTACTCTAAATGTGTCAAACTCATCATGGGTGAAGTGCAATGTAGCCACCAATATAACAGAGTAAGAGTTGAGGTCTCTTGCCTGTGTAGGCTTGCAGCAGAGATTGCTCCACTATCCAATACAAAGACAGACATAGCTGGGACCCATTCGAGCACCCATGACTAAATTTGGAGAAAGTGGGATGGGCCAAAGGAGAAGTTATTGAGGGTGAGTCCATTCTGACAGGCAGAAGTAGAGAACCCTAAAGCCTTCATTATGGGAGATGCTAATCACAGAGCATCTATGGCATAGGGATTACTTAAGTAGTATGTGAGTGGGAAAAATAAAGGTTGAGAATCACTAAGAGGTGGTCCAGCCCAGGGAACTGGAAGTTGTCAAAGTGATTGAGAGCATGAAGATGTGAAGGAAATAGATCAAGGGAGACAAAATAGAGTTGAGGTATGATGGGGCGGGAGCATGCAGAGGCAAGGTGTCTACTGGGGCAGTAGGGTTTGTCGATCTTGGGTAGGAGGTAGAATCAGACAATGCGGGTTTAGGAAACAATGAGGTTGAAGGCTGTGAAAGGAGATTAGCGGAAGTGATGAGGTCATTGATGGTGTGGGAGGCAGTGGCCTGATATTGGGGTCCTATTTGAGGGGGAAGCGGACATATATCCTCGGCAAGGTAGAGCTCGGTGGGCCTGATAAAGCCAACTCTCTGTTTGCTTTCTACTTCTTTTCCTAAGAGTGGGGTCATGTTTAATACCCTACAATCCGTTGGAAAAATTTTGGATTCTGCATAACTTTTCACAAAGTTAACCAGGATATCCATTATCTCTAAAACTATTTCTTTCAAAACTGTGTGATGTAGATCATCAGTTTCTTGCAGTTTGCACACCAAGTTTTCTGATGTTAAATCTAAGTACCACAGTAAAATTTTTGTTATATGGAATTCATGCAACCAGCAGCCTCAAGAAACTGGCAAAATAATTGAGGGAAATAAGTAGGTAAAAAATAAAGCCATTAGTTCACCAAACCATGCAACACACAAACTCAAGTAACCAGAATATTCACTTATCTGGCATCGACTAATCCACATAGGTGTCAGATACCAATGGTTTTACTGTACTTTGTTCCTCATTCTCACTGGTTCTCACGGCAAATTGTTCTGAGATCTAACAAGTAAAGATGACAGCATACAGGATGGAGATTGAAAACTTGGCTGAATGATGCACCACAACCTTGCACTTAATATCATGAAAACTAAGGAACTGATTGTTGACTTCAGAAAAGGAAACGCAGAGGTGTACAATCCAGTGATCATTGTGGGATCAGAGGTGGAGAGGGTGAGCAATTTTAAGTTCTTTGGAGTCACTATCTCAGAGGATCTTTCCTGGACCCAACTCAACAATGGCATCATGAAGAAAGCATGTCAGCGCCTCTACTTCCTCAGGAGTTTTGCGGAGGTTCGGTATGACACCAGAAACCCTGGCAAAAAAAAAAGTGCTGACTGGCTGCATCACAGTCTGGTATGGGAACACCAATTCCCCGAGCATAAAGCCCTCCAAAAGGTAGACACAGCCCAGGGCATCACAGGGAAAACCCTTCCCACTATTGAGTACATTGACAGGGAATGCTACCGTTGGAGAGCCGCAGCAATCATCAATGACCCTCACCACCCAGCACACTATCTGCTCTCGCTGCTGCCATCAGGAAAGGTATAGGTGGCATAAGACTTATACCACCTGGCTCAGGAACAGCTGCTACCCATCGACCATCAGACTCCTCAACAACAAACTTAATCAGAGACTTTTTTAAGGACTCGTACTTGTGCATGTTATTGATTTTCTTTTTGTTCTCTCTGCATTGCATAGTTTGCTTACATTTGTTATCTGTTTACAGTTATTTGGTTGTTTACATGACTATGCTGTGTACAGTTTTTTTTGCACTACCTATTAGTGGTAATTCTGCTGCGTCTGCAGGAAAATATAATCTCAGGGTTGTATGTGATGTTATGATTGTCCTCCAACAGTAAATCTAAAATCTGAGAGTATTCCATCAATAAATTAGTCTTTGATATCTTGCCCTCTGCGATTTACCCATCATGCTAAATTGTAATACTTATAAATGACATTGTTCAAGGCATCAATGTGAAGCATCCATCAACAGGCTTGCCAGAACCTGCAACACTGAATTGACCAATCACAGGTAAAGAATAAAGAAAAAAGATTGTTGATTTTTCGCCTATAATTTGAAGCAGTTAACCACAGTTTACTTAATTCTTCTGGCTATCCATCCCAAAGGATGATGATGCTTCCTTTCAGTCAATTTGTAAGGGTTTAAACCCCACTCCTCAGAAAGGAGCAGCATGTGTGTGAATAGACTTTAGGTGAATAGGGGGTTGCACAGGTCCAGATCCACCCTCTTGATAGCCCCTCCTGAATCCAGCGGTATAGTGAGGTCTAAGATGGCTGTTGCAGTGAATGGCCAGACCAAACTTCGATTCAAGTAGCTTTTCCGCACTTCACGGCACATGTTTTCCAGATGCCCGTTGACCCTACGAGAAGGTTTGTCCGCCCTTTGACAGGTCTTGTTTTTCACCCTTCAGGATGTCTAGCCACCATCCGCACCAGGCAAGCCTGGTGGGGGAGACAGTTTAGTCGTTGACCATGTGATAGGTAGTATTGAATTATATGGTACCAGTAGCACTCAGACAAGTGACCTGACACCACTTAATTATAATTATATTGTACCAATAATTTGTAGCAAAGTCTCACATGAAATAAATAATATGTTGGTCAAAGCAAAAATCTTTGGCAGAAGAAATTTGATATGTAGCAAGATACATATAATGTCTGATAAATGAAGAATCATGATTCCATTCATAGTTTTGCAACCTTAAAGTGTGCATCATTGGAATTTCAAAGGACAGAAGGAAAATGGCATTACTTTCTAGAAGTTTGATTTGAAAAAAAAAACAGGGATAAATACTGCCATTACATGAACAAATTTTCAAGTATAAATAAGCATTTTCAAATCGTCCGGAGAAAATAGGTTCCAAAATTTATTCACTACATGACTCCAGTCTATTGGATTTTTTTAAAATTCCAATGCAGATTCAAATGTACTGTGAAATACTCCATATAAAGTTTCATTCCAACAGCACTGACACTTCAAAAGTACTTCATTAACTGCAAACCCCTTTGGAAATGACACAAAGTTGTAAAATATGTTCCAATAAGACCAATCACAACTCTTCAGTGCTTGAATCCTCGTCCAGATACTACATACTAAATATGCTAATTCAAGCGAAGGAAATTAGCAAGCAATTTTAGGAGTAATCACTGATAGATGAAGGCCATGATACTAAGTACATTACAAAACACTGACAATAGCTAACCTCCGATTCACTTAGATGGAGTGAACCCTGACTTCCCTATTCATATTGCCTGCAGGTTCTGCACATCATCACTTTTTTCAGAAAATTAATCTCTGATACAAATTCAGCCAAAAGAGAACTCTGAATTCTAGTAATCAGTTTTACTGTTTTCCACATTTCCTTATTTTCAGGCTTCCTTTTGCATGAGCATTTTTGTTTTCCACCATCTATCATGATGTAAACTGGCTGATGCACAGCTCACTAACCTGGAAATAAATGGCTCAGGAACAAGGCTGAATCAGCAGATGTAAAATTGATGGGAACAGGTTCGATCAATGAATCCTCACAGGAGTGAATAACACAAAAAGATCATCTAAAAATAAACATGATGTAGAATTGTGGAATAGATTCAAGTGTTATGGAAAAGAATTGAAGTAAATAAAGAACTACAAGCTTATTTGGCTGAATTATCAAATTTTGATCATAAAGACAGGAAGGGCAAAAGAATTCACAGTGGAAGGAAGCAGGTCAATGTTAAAAAAAGCAAAGCTACTATGGCAAATAAATTCAGGAAAATACCCGATATCAGGAATTCAAGCCACCTGAAAAAAAGGCAAAAAGAAATAGGAAAAAAATACAGATGTTTAAAATTGGTGCACCTCACTATCAGTTCACCAATCATGCAACATGCGATCTCAAGCAACCGGAAAATACATTTAACCGGCATTTTAAACTAATTTGAAAACTGCTTGGCTCCCTCTGAGAATGAAGGAGACAATTCTACAAGAAATTGACTTGAATTAATATCTCAGTTAAAAAAATGTAATTGTTGGTGACCCTGTGGCAAAGGGTATTACACTAATCCTTGATGAGCTAAGGTCTAACTTGCTCAGAGATGACAGCACCCATGAACCCTTTGGATAAAACACCAAGGACAAACAACTGACAACTCAAGCCACTCACCATTCACTGGAAGAACTAACTCATTAAATTAACACATGGGATAACTTTATAGAAATGCATTGATCATAAATTTACTGAAAGCAATGTCAGTAGCTTTTTAAACCATGAAAACTATTTAATTGCATTTATTGCATTTGCACTGTTTGGGATGTCTGAACCCATTTTATTTTGAAGTTGTGCGATTTTGCAACATCGCATTTGCTTAAAGGGACCGCCATTTTAAAATGATTCTGAAATCCGGAAGATTCCAAACAACAGCAGGTGTTCAATCCTGACGATCCCAGATAAAAGGTATTACCTGTATTACATTTTTCCCTCAGATGTTCTCAGCTACATGTAAAGATTTTCAGTGGATATTTTAACATTACTTTTTTCCCCCGATTTTTGGGGAGGTTCACAGTCTAAACCTGTCTGAAAAGTTACCAGCTATGATTACTTGTTGTTCTAGTTTATTAATTTATATTTCTTCCTCTTAACAAACCAATGAAAATAAACAAAACAACTGAGATTCAAGGTTTAGACATTCTTTTCAAATAAACTACGAAAGACACATTATACATAGATATCCACTGAACTATTTTCCACATCCTTTACCACTGTTGCGAGACTACAAGCATGAAACTGCATTTGTCTCCAAATTTAGGATTCTGTCAACTAAATGTAGATTACCTGATCTGAAGAAATAAAGGCCATCAAATTGACTGAGCAGAGGAGTGAGAAGAGTTTCAGTTGAAACTGAAGTGAAAGGTGAAGGAAATAGAGGATGAGAAAAGCATGTGCTTAAGGAGATAGAAAGTAAGTAATTCAGCCATTCCCCCTTCCTTGCACAGGTAAATTTTGGTTTCTTCTATATTTCACCCTACCGACCATTAAAAACAAAAATATCCATGTTACGTGGTGAAAAGAAAACAAGGATTTAACTCAAAAATGTTGTGCCCCCCCCCCCATGTTGAGAATGGCTGAAGTAATTGGTGATCTTAGACCACCGTTTTCTTCAAATCTCCCACCTGAAGCTGCATGAAGCCATTCAATGGCTCATGTAGTCACTCAGCATCAATACCACATCAACTAACTTGACTGAAACAGCAATGCAAATTAAAGAGAGGTGAAATCACACCCGCCAATCTGCATTGTTCAGGATATATAGCAATGCAAAAATCACTAAAAATTCTAGAATTGTTATATTGCTTCCTCGTAAAGCAAAACAGCAAGCTTAGGGAATGGAAAGACTTCTCATATTAAGGGGGGAGGAAAAAGGAGAGAGAATATGACATTTATGTTGACTAAGACACGTCAGTGTGCTAGATAGAAAGTGTAGCAATTGGTTAGCTTGCAGGTAGGCTTCAAAATTGTATTTCATCAGGTATTACAGGCATATTTTATCCTTTCCTCATGTTTTCAGTATATCTCGATAAAAGGAAAATCCACCCTGGCCAGAATGGAAATAAATTATAGATAGATGGTATAAATATTTTACAAAATGCTTTTCCTCTGTTACCTTCACCATTTGGAATTAATTACCTATCTATTGCTGATGGTCATTTGTCACGATCAAAAGTTCCAAATACCGTGAATATTCTTGAAATCAGGACTGAAATAGTTTTCACAATAGAACAAGCCAATTCCTGATGTGTGCAGAATTGAATTCACTTAATTACAGCAATTTTGATTCATGTTGAGAACCAAGATGCTCACTGTGCAGAACATTTGTTTTGTTGCTTGTATTTATGAGACATCCATACCTTTTCCAGTTCGTTGATGCCTTCTTCCACAGCACATATTGAAGCCAATGCTCGGAGCGCATAAACATGCAAATAACAAGGAGCATCTTGTCTGCATAATTTGAGAAGTACTGCCACCCCACCTTCCTGAAAGAGAGAAAAATAATTCAAACATTTCAAAATACATACAAAAATTGTTGTTTGTTGAGTTAATACAAATTGCAATCAATTTTGTTATTGTTAAACAGGGTGAAGCATCAATAGCATCTATAAATAATATTCTCTTGTACTTAGGGCCATGAATCAAACATATTAAATTACTCCGAGGCCTGTTTCACAAAAATTAAGCATTCTTTTCCATACTGCATTGCATGATTAGTTATTTCCTTATCATAGTTCACACACTAAAATCAGTTCTGTTACAAATTTTTCCAACCCGTCAGAACATTTTCACTTCCACAATATTCCAGAAGTAACTCATTGCTTTCTTCTTCAGGCAGTTGTTGATGAAGAATGAATGCTTCCTGGTGAAAATCCAGACACTGCATCTTGTTATCGATCATAGAGCATGACAACAGACCCCTTGACCCAATGTGTCAATGCTGACCAAACTTTCCCATCCACACTAGACCAACCTGCCAGCATTTGGCCCATATTCCTCTTAACCGATCCATGTATCCATCCAAATTTTTGTAAGTTTTATAATAGTACCCGCCTCAACCACCCACTTCATCATCCTGTTCCATACAAATTCACCACACTCTGTGTTGGGCAGTTGCCCTCAGGTTCCTATTGAATCACTCCTCAACTTAAACCACTCTCCTCTCATTACTGATTCCCTACTCTGGGCAAAAGATTCTGTGCATTCACCCGTGATTCCTCTTATGACTTTGCACACCTCTATAACATTATTCTTCATCCTTTTACACTCCAAGGAATAAAGCCCTAGACTCCTCAACCTCTCCCTATAGTTCAGGCCCACAAGTCAAGGGAACATCCTCATAAGTCTTCTCCAGCTTGACAATATATCTCCTGTATCACAGTAAATAAAACTGAACACAGTACTCCAAATGGGGCCTCACAAATACTTTAAACAACTGCAACATGACCTCTCAACTTGCAAGCTCAACGCTTTGACTGATGAAGGCCACCCTATCTACCTATGACCCCACTTTCAAAGTACCTATACTCCTCAATCCCTCTGCTCTACAACACTCTCCAGATCCCTCCTATTCACTGTGTAGGTCCTACCTATGCTAGGCTTCCCAAAAATGCAAACCCTCACATTTCTCTGTAATCCATTTGGAAGAGGAATCAGAATAATCAACCGCAATGCAGGAAGGCTGAAGAATTAAATTGAGACAGACACCATGGTAAAAGATCATTTCAGCCCATGAGTTCATACCTCCCAAATTCTTCAACTGATACGCCCTTTCTCAGGTTGATTTCAACCACCAAATTTTAGAAATGTGTTTCTCTAATTGTTAAATTTTACTCGAGGAGTCTATCTGAAACCATTGTGGGTGGGTGGGGGAGAAATAGTGAAAGAGAGAGAAAAAGAGAGAAAATGGAGGCAAAAAGACACGGCAGGTGACCACGAACAAATAGTTCCATGAAAATTAATATTCATGAGTGTTGAAATAATTTAAATTTACAGTTAAGAACTTCAAAAACATACTTTGATATACTATTCTAATTAATAGAAATGTTCTGATTATCTATTTTAATGAAAATGATTACAACCCGTGTGATGAATTAAATGAGTCCCATGTTATTGTCTAAGTCACTCTTAATTACCTTGCCAAGAAAGAACATGGCAATAAATCAAGGTAACTTATTAATGAGTTGTTAACAGGATAATAAATGTCTTTCTTCCACATAATCTAACTGCTCATTTTTATTTTCTTTAAGCATCTGTATATCGGACATTTAAGTCTGCAAAATACAAGATATCCTACGGATGTGGAAATAATGTTCGACAAGAACCAAATCTGTGAATTATGGTAACAAAGAAAAAGAAAGCAGAATAAATGCTTAAATAAGTTTTTTTTAAATGCTAAATGTCAAAGAGTTCATCTATCTTGTATTAAAAAAATATTTGATGAACATGTGCAAAGCTACGAAGTAACATTTTCAAGGGGAAAAGGGTTTACTATATATATTTTGGGAACTAAATATTTCTTAATTCTTATACTTGACAGAGCTTAGTAAGAACATGGCATTGCTGATCAATTCAATAATTGGATGTGTCACAAATAAATCTTCAATGCAGTCCAATTGTGCCTCGAGAATTTATAGTATAATATACATTTTAACAGAGAGATTCAATCCAACATGAATGCTGAAGGTATCTGAGCAATTTTATGGCTTAAAATATTTGGTCATACAGATGGGTGCTACTGTACCACAAAACAAAAATCTTCCATTCAATAATTTATGAATACGAGGTTGCAAATGTTAAGTTTTTAGCTGAAGATGTTAAATCTTTCAAAAGTAGAGATTTCTGAGAAATTACCAATGTGCATGATATATTTCAATAGCAAGGTCAACTATACAGTAAATGCTTTAACAAATTCCAATAAGAATCAGAATTTATACTTTATTTCCCTCAAAGAAAGAGCAGTTAATAAATATACTGACACTGAGGGTGAATCCTTGAAATTAAAAAAAAAATCATTTTATACTTTTTCCCCCAGAAGTATGTGTTTGAACATTAAAATCAGTTTGAAAAATGGTCCATTTCAAGATTATAATGTGCATTACTACTTTAATTTCTTAAAATAATTAAAGCTTTTCATTAAAACCATCTTTACCCTCATGACAAATTTCACAGAATAATTACAAAGATCAATAATAACATCAGAAGTAAAAGAAATGAACCACTCAGCCCCATGACACCACCCCACAATTGTGGCTAATATTTTACCTCTGCAACTTTTCTTCACCAACACTACATGACGTGTTTCCCTTAATATCTAAAAATCAATATCTTCCTTAAATATGTCCAATAACTGTCACTTGCATACAGAGTTCTAAGGAGTCTCAATCATCTGGATGGATAAGTGCATTCTTCTGTCAGAATTCCTGAACCTTATTTTCTAGATTGTTATCCCTGGTTTCAAGACATTTGAGCGAGGAAAAACAATGACTATCTACTGTGTCAAGCACCACCAATTTCTTTATCTTTTAAAAAGGTTGCCCAAGTGTAAACTTCAGAAGTGCATTCATGGATCCAAACATTTTTCAGTGTCTGATAACCTCGATGGCCATTCAGTAGGGATGTTGCATTTTCTCCAAAGATGCTTTGAGCTCATCCTTAAATCTTTTCCTCTGTCCACCTGATAAACTCTTCCCATCGTTGTGATTGGACTTTTTTCAGGAGTCAGGGGTTGAAACCTGCCCATATTGCTGAACATAATGAGGGTCTAATTACTGTGGTGATAGTTGGACATTGACATTGGTTGCCTTAACTTTCCAATTAATTTGGAATTTTTGAAGAGACTGTTTTGGCTGGGTTTTTTTCCTCCCACCAGTACTTTTGTAACCTCAAAGATCACTGCTGTCCAACAGATCATAGATTGGCACCAGATATGAAGTCTTTATCTTCTAGTTCCCACACTTTCCTTCAACCTTACAAAGACAGTGCTAGTAAAATGAAAGGAATGGTGAAATTCAATAGCCACTTTTACACTTGCGTCCCACTAAATCAGCCATTCTGTCTCCCGGGATAGGAATGGCATTTTTGCTGTTCACCCTTGACCACTCTTAACTGGGAACTCATTCACACTTGCAAGGAGCCATCCCCTGTGTTAGAACTGTTCTACTGGTGATATCATGATGCATCGAGCGATGATGGACCTGCCCTAAATCCTGATCAATATATTGTGATCTTAAACTTGAACAAAATTAATCATGCCTAATTATAACATAATTAAGCTTTATGTACAACACACTATGAGCCTTCAGCCCATTGTTGTTGTTGTGCTGACCTATATAAACCTTTATAAGGGACAATGGGAAAGTGCTAGCAATAGTGGACAATTTTTAAGCAGCTTGGGAAAGTTGGTAGCGGTATAGCACACAATTTCTAAAGACTGTGTGGGAAAAGTGATGGCAGACTTGACTTTCAAGAATGCTCTGCAGCAGAGAAACCCCATGCAGACATACATACAGCCCTTTCTCCCACAGTTTAAAAATTGTCCACTTTTGCTATTTATTTCTATTTATTTCCTCTTCCTCTCTCTCCCACTGCAACTTTCCTATGGCAAAGTTTATACCTTCATTTTAATCTTTTCTTCACTCATGTTCCTGCACTTGTGCAAAAACGGGTCAATTCCCCATTCTACACTTGATTGATTGCAACGTCGACTTCTGCAGACACCAGGGATTGTACGAGGGGTAGAGGCAGTCTACCCCCAGCATGAGACGACGTCATCCCACACCAGAATTGAGATGATTTTCCTTCCACACTAGACACTTTTTAGGCAAATTGGCCATTAATTCCTGGGACCACTTTCAAGTGTGAAAGGAGCTAATGTTTACCTCAATGCAAACAGACAAACAAAAAAAAAATTGTAGTCACTGGACTTCAATGAAAGCGATTCTACTATACTGTAGAGCCATTTATTAATACCATCCTGGAGCACTTCTACTATCGAGACAAATTTTGATGGGCTTCCAAATTAAAGAATGAAATCCACATTAATTGAGAAAATTTTGGTAATGTTGAGAAGAACTATATGCAGTTGCTGGTGAAGCGCTGGCATTTTTCTTGGAGCTGTTACACGGTGAATATCATGCAATCTCTCCCTCTAAATGAGAGTTCTTTAGCACTACAAAAGCTATTAGTTGCCCAGTCATCAAAGTATGCACCTCATTTGAAACAGGGTTGGTGTCATCAGGCAAAGAAAGAACATTGCTGTTTACATCATTTGACTAAACACCAGGCCTTTTTTGCTGCCACCCTCAATTGACAAGATAACCACAGACCAACAAAATAAATAACAAGGACCCATGAGAAAGTGGTCTCTGTGCAGAAATCCCTAAAACTTGACAGAGATTCAATCACCACTCCTTTATTAGCGTCGTGTTCAAATACCTCACTGAAAGAACTGCACAAGTTAGTGTGCAGATTTGGAGAATGTTTTCCAGTGCAGACCAATGTAAGGTATGAAGGGTGTGTGAGAGATGGGAAAACTGATCTAAAATTATGAACATGAAGGAAACTAAAATTCATTCATCAGTTAATGGCTGTAACCAGTACAAGCAGGATGAGCTTGGGAATTAGGATGCAGGAAAGCAGAGTCAGCACGATTAACATAAGAATCTTCTAGTCTTTGTGACAAGAGCCACCATAAGACTAAGATAAGGAGTGGTAAGGAACAATAGAATGTAGGAAGTTGAGGTAGCCTGGATCAGATAAGGGTCTCCTAGCCCTAGACAGAAGTACCAAGTCCTACATATCTAATTAATTAACCTTTCACAGATTTATACATATTAAATTAGCCAACCCTAGACAGGATGAGCCAACTCTGCATACCAAGAGACTGTAGCCCCGAGAATCAGGAAGGTGTGGATAAGGACAATAACATGAAGAGACACCGACAGGATACCCCCTGGTCCTCCAAGTATACTGAAACTGCACGTAGGCAGGAAAGATTGCCTATGCCAAACCCATCCAGGGGGCAGAAGAATGTAAGGGGGAGGGTATTCTGATACTGAAATTGACTGTATAAAAGTTGGATGAGCTCCAGTGTATGTGTGTATTCCCAGGGTAAGGGGAAGCACCCAACTTTGCATTGTTGTTGTAATAAATGTTGTTTGTTCTCAATATTTGTCTCGAGCAATTTCTTTAAAGGTACTTCTGTTTCTAACAAATGGGGGATCGTCCAGGATCACACTCCCTCCACTGACAGAGTGCCCCGACGACGAGAGTAGGTGCACCCCGGCTGATTCAGCTGGACTCACGGGCGACGGGTGGCTGGTCAGTGGAAGAAGCGAGTGATATCCGAGAAGAGGCATTGAGAACAAACGACGGGAGGAAGCGCGCTAGAACATTGCTACTAGAACCCGGTAAGAGGAATTTTAATTTCCTATCAGTATGGGAAGTATGAGTAGCAAGGAAGAGAGTCCTGGTACAGGATGTGAAAACCAGATAGCTACGTACAGCCCGCTTGGGTTGATGTTATCTGAGTGGGGCACGGGAAGGACCCGTGGGAAAGACAAACTGACAATGGTCAGGTATTGTTGTATTGAATGGGTTAAAAGCCCGGTTAAAGGGAGCTCCGTGTACTGGCCAAAGTTCGGATCCGAGGATGACTGGATGTGTCAAGCTTTGAACATCTGGCTCTATCAAAACCAAAGGGACAATGTTGAGAGCAGGGAATTTGCAGCCTGCTGGCTCAAGGGACCCATTGACCAACTGGTTTTGAACGAGAAAGAACTCAGGGATAAGAGAGAGGAGGAACCTTTTGTCCCTGATGTGTTACATTCCCTCCCTCCACCTTATGTTCCTCCTATGCCGGCTCCTATCTTTCCTTCCCCTCCTATGACCCTTCTGCACTTCCCCCTCCTTCTCCACCACTAGGGAAGAAAGAAGAAAACCGGAGTGGTATGGTGACTCGCTCACAAAGCGCTCGATTACCATCTCCATTGACAGGAGAGAGAGATCATTGTAATTTAGAACAGTGTGAGATCCTTCAGGAAGAAAGGGCAGAACCCTGCGATTCATTTCCCAGGGAGCAGGAACACAAATCTAATAAACCAGAAACCAGCTGGATGCGACCCCTGCGGGAGGTTCCCGTGGGAGAGGGTCTTGGGTTCGTAAATGTGCCCCTGACCAGCATTGAAGTGCGTAATTTTAAGAAAGAATTGACCTCCCTGATAGAAGATCCCCAGGGATGTGCCGAACAGTTAGACCAATTTTTGGGACCAAACCTGTATACTTGGGAGGAATTAACATCCATCTTTAGATGGATGTTTACCTTAGATGAGCGGGGAATGATCCGACAGGTAGGCATTAGAGGGGGACACGAGGCGACACCTGGAGAAGCCAAATTTCCCCTCACAAAACCTAATTGGGACAAAAATACCAGTGGTGGCCGCACACTGATGGAAGAATACAGGATTAATTTGATCAAAGGAATCAGAGAATCCGTCCCCAAAGGACAGAATTTCAAAAAAGCCTTTGAGGTTCCCCAAGGTCCCGAGGAGACCCCCTCTGCATTTCTCAATAGATTGCGCACGGCAATTCAACAATATGGGGGTCTCGACATAGAATCTCCAGCAGGGGAACAATTGGTTCTAACGGGTTTTGTTACCAACTCAGCCCCAGACATCAGAAGAAAATTACAAAAGACAGAAAATTCACACGAGCAAGGAATTACACAGCTACTACAGATTGCTCAGAAAGCATTTGTCCAGAGGGAGGAAGATAAACAGAAAGGGAAAGCTAAAGTTTTAATGCAAGCAGTCAAAGGAATAGTAGATGAGCATCACGAAAAAGATAGGGATTACGGGTCAACCTCTGTACGCGGTGAGGGGAGCCACGGGTGGGGAAGTGGGAACCCCAGCAGGTGGAGGAGTAGAGGAGGATTCCAGGGACGACGGGTGCCCACTAGAAACTTTGGGAGAGATTGGGAAACAGGACCTCTTATCTGTTTCCATTGTAAAAAGGAAGGAAACTTTAAAAAGGAATGCCCACTGCGAGCAATGGACACACGCTCCTATACCCTGATGGAAGCTGATTACGAATAGGGGGGTCACAGTTCTCAGCCAATACACACCGTGGGGCTGCACGGAGAACCATTAGTTAATTTATGCATAGGACCCCACAGTGACAAGATGATATTTTTAGTCGATTCTGGAGCCGCCCGATCTCGCATTCTACACCAACCCAAGGGGGTTAAAATAGAAGGGACAGTTATAGTTTCAGGGGTGGGAGGACGAGACTTTCCAGTCCCGGTATTGCGAGAGGTCAGAATCCAAATGGGAGATAAGATCATAATCGAGGATCTTCTATTACTTCCCCAAGCCGGAGTATGCTTGCTAGGAAGAGACTTACAGGACCAATTGGCTATCGGTACCCGACCTTTACAATCAGGCATTGGAGTACAATTCTATGTTTTGAGCGAGGAGGATCGAAAACTTATAAATCCGAGAGTATGGGCAGAAAAAGGCAATAGAGGAATCCTCGACATTCCTCCACTACAAGTCACTTTAAAGGATACTCAACAAATTGTTAGACAGAAACAGTACCCGATTCCGATGGCTGGCCGAAAAGGTTTACAGCCCGTAATTGACCAGTTGATTCAGGATGGCATACTCAAACCCTGTATGTCTCCCTTTAATACCCCGATTTTACCTGTTCAAAAACCAGACGGCACCTACCGCCTAGTACAGGACTTGAGGGAGCTTAACAAATTCATTCTTGCCTGTCACCCGGTTGTACCTAACCCCTATACCATTATGAGTAAAAATTGATCCCCATAATCAATGGTTTAGTGTCATTGATCTCAAGGATGCATTTTGGACTTGTCCATTAGCTACAGAGAGCAGAGACATGTTCGCCTTTGAATGGGAAAACCCCTTTACTGGCCGTAAAAACCAATACCAGTGGACTGTTCTTCCTCAGGGCTTTACAGAATCACCCAATTTATTCGGTCAGGTCCTAGAACAGATATTAGATGAGGCTCTTCGGAGAGAAAATTGCCAACTCATACAATACGTTGATGACTTGTTAATTACAGCGAGAACTTATGAATTAGCTAAAGATTTTACTGTTGCACTTTTAAATTTTCTAGAGAAGAAAGGTCTGAGAGTCAGCGAGTCCAAACTACAATTTGTGCAATCCGAAGTTAAATACTTAGGACATCTAGTGAGTCAAGGAACCAGGAAAATTAGCCCAGAGAGAATAACTGGTATTATGCAGATTCCCCCTCCCAAAAATGCCCAGGAACTCAGGAAATTCCTTGGGTTAGTGGGATTCTGTAGAATCTGGATGGAAAATTATTCTAACCTGGTCAAATTCTTTTATGATAAACTTCCCAGTATAGGAACCGAACCTCTTGACTGGACGGATGAAGAGATCAAAGATTTTAACTTCGTTAAACATTGCCTTATGCGTGCCCCAGTTTTAGCGCTACCCGACTTAAACAAACCTTTTGACTTATATACTAATACCAAAGCTGGGGCCGCCACAGCAGTGCTCACCCAAAACAGGGCAGGCTATAGACAACCAGTGGCTTTCCTGTCAAAGCTTTTAGACCCCGTTTGTCGCGGCTGGCCAGAATGTGTACAAGCCATCGCAGCCACTGCAATTTTAGTTGAGAAAGGGCGAAAGATTACTTTCGGCGCCCCTATGATAGTTCATACCCCTCATACTGTCCGCAATATTCTCTTACAGCGGGCTGGAAGGTGGCTCACAGACTCGAGAATTTTAAAATATGAAACGATCCTAATGGATAGCAACGATTTGACCTTACTTACAACTAAAACTCTCAACCCAGCAGCCTTCCTCATCTCTCCAACTACTGACCAATCCTCAAACGATTTAGAACATGTGTGTTTAGAGGTTATCGACTTACAAACCAAAATTAGGGAAGACCTAACTGATGTCCCTTTAAATGAAGGAGAAAGATTGTTTATTGACGGCTCTTCACATTGCATTGCAGGAACCCGCTATAGTGGATATAGTGTAGTGGATGGTAAGCAAGGACTGGTGATCGAAGCCGGTCGCCTCCCTGGTCATTGGTCAGCACAATCCTGTGAGCTATATGCCCTCTGTAGAGCACTCCACGAACTAGAGAACAAGGTAGGAACTATCTACACTGACTCTAAGTACGCTTTCGGTGTAGTCCATACCTTCGGTAAGATATGGAAAGAACGAGGGATGATAACTGGCAAAGGACAGAAGTTAGCCCATGAACACTTAATTATCCAATCCCTAGATGCTTTAACACTCCAGTCCGAAATTGCCATAGTACATGTGCAGGGACACCAGACTGGTAACAGTCCTGAAGCTAGAGGCAACAGGCAAGCTGATGCAGCTGCCAAACAGGCGGCACTCGCAGAAAAGATTCACATGCACCAGCTACTGCCCACACCAGTAGAGATTAAAAAGACCCCCACCTTTTCACGGGAAGATGAGGTCTCAATGAAAGATAAGGGATTTCGCCAGACTGCCGACGGGTTGTGGTGGACAGCAGACGGACGGCAAGTCCTTAACAAAGCCATAACTCGCCAAGTTATAGATCAGCTACATCAACAAAAACATTGGGGAACCCAGTCACTTGTTGATACCTTTGGATGTTTCCTTCACTGCCCTGGCATATACAATATTACTAAACTCGCTACTAGATCTTGTCCCATCTGTCAGAGGGTCAATAAGAAATCAATGTGCCACGTAATGTCTGGCAGTCGCGACATTGCCGTTCGCCCGTTCCAGCGCATACAAATAGACTTCACTGAACTTCCTAAAATCGGTATTTACAAATTTCTCCTTGTCATGGTCGATCATTTTACACGATGGGTTGAAGCTTTTCCTACCCCGAATGATCGTGCCAACACTGTCATCAGAATACTCATTGAATGTGTCATTCCACGATACGGTATGATGCAGACCATTGATTCAGATCGAGGTACGCATTTTACCTCTCAGGTTCTCCAGGGTGTCTGCAAGAAGCTAGGAATAGACTGGCAACTACATATCCCAAGGCATCCCCAAAGTTCGGGTCGAGTCGAACGTATGAATCAAACTTTGAAACTTCAACTCACCCGACTTCATGAAGAGACTGGTCTTTCCTGGATTAAATCATTACCATTAGCCCTGATTAGAATTTGCACAGCCCCTCGTAAAGACCTTGCAGTCTCACCGTACGAGATGATGTTTGGGCTTCTATTTATGGGGTTCCACACTGATTCTCCCATCCCCGAGGCTAATGACCAATACATTTCAAAATTTTTACAAGGGCTTTCTACTTCCATCCACGACTTGAAACAAAAGGGACTATTAGCCCAAACTCCACCCTTAGACTTTCCTATACATTCTATTAAAACTGGTGATTGGGTTTATGTCAAAGCATGGCAAGATGACCAACTAAAACCTGCCTGGGATGGTCCCTACTGTGTACTTTTAATTACAGACACCGCCGTACGCACAAAAGAAAAAGGCTGGACCCACATTCAAAGAATCAAACCAGCTTCCGAACCAACAACACACAGACTCAACCCTCAACCTTGGCGTGCAGTTCCTCATCCTTCAGAACTGAAACTTACACTGCGCCGCGACAAAGTGCCGTAATGTTACATTTATTGTTGTATTGTTTTTTTTAACTGTTTATACATTTATTGTTGTATTGTTTTTTTTAAACTGTTTATGTCACTTAATTACTCGCTATGTTTTAAGTCCTCCTGGAATAGGGGCAGCAGAGGTTACAATTGTGCTACTTTACAGTGTAGACAGGGCATAGATTTCAGACAGATATTTTTTTTCATAAGGCATTCCAATACGGACCAGGGGAACAGAGTAGCGGTAGTCAGTTAACAGCCTACATAGGTATTATTACTAATCAATGTACATTTCGCACACAGGGAGAGAATACATGTTCTCATTCACACACATTGGCTTCTACTCATAACCTCACTGATATTCTGACTAAGCTTAACAGGCAAGCTGCAATACACAGTTAAATCACAAAAAACAATCCCCCCCAGCTTGGTCTCTTTTCATCACAAACACCACCCCATGAAGGGGAGCACCAGTTACAAACAACGTGAGCTGCTACAGTACTCTAAAGCTGCTTGGCAATTCAATATCAGACTCCAGACAGCCTTCGGAGATCGGTGGCCCTAGGGTTCAGGGCTGAAGAGGAACGTTAGATACTAGCCACAATTCAACGGAATCGCCTGACTCTCGCTACTCATTCGCTGCTGAAGGCAGCGTTTCTCACAGACTTCTTCAGGACTCGTTCGCTGCTGAAGGCAGCGTTTCTCACAGACTTCTTCAGGACAATGCTTACAACAGTTGGGCGGTTAAAGACACTGCTTCAAGACTTCAACGAGAATCTGCCCATGCCCATGTTCAGACTTGGCAACCTCGGACTGATGTGGGATGGACTAGACTCTTTACTGAGAACTGGAGCCTGATACTCACAACCCTAATAGCAGCTGGACTTGCTATTCTGACCTTTATGGTGCTCCCCTACCTAAAGACTTTAAATTCATCGAACCCTTCTGCAGAACACTACACCCCAAAGCCTTAACTCTCCAATCACACAGAGATTACAATTCGGTTATTGACCAGCTGGGAAAAAAAACAACACCTTACACTTTACAGCATAAGTAATACTGATCTAAAAGAAAAGTGAGGATGGAGGGGGATCAGTCACACTGAGACCAGTAACCAAAGATCAGTAACACTGATCATGGTGAAAGATCAGTATTACTGATCTAAAAGAAAAGTGAGGATTGTGAGAGATGGGAAAACTGATCTAAAATTATGAACATGAAGGAAATTAAAATTCATACATCAGTTAATGGCTGTCACCAGTACAAGCAGGATGAGCTTGGGAATTAGGATGCAGGAAAGCAGAGTCAGCATGATTAACATAAGAATCTTCTAGTCTTTGTGACAAGAGCCACCATAAGACTAAGATAAGGAGTGGTAAGGAACAATAGAATGTAGGAAGTTGAGGTAGCCTGGATCAGATAAGGGTCTCCTAGCCCTAGACAGAAGTACCAAGTCCTACATATCTAATTAGTTAACCTTTCACAGATTTATACATATTAAATTAGCCAACCCTAGACAGGATGAGCCAACTCTGCATACCAAGAGACTGTAGCCCCGAGAATCAGGAAGGTGTAGATAAGGACAATAACATGAAGAGACACCGACAGGATACCCCCTGGTCCTCCAAGTATACTGAAACTGCACGTAGGCAGGAAAGATTGCCTATGCCAAACCCATCCAGGGGGCAGAAGAATGTAAGGGGGAGGGTATTCTGATACTGAAATTGACTGTATAAAAGTTGGGTATTCCCAGGGTAAGGGGAAGCACCCAACTTTGCATTGTTGTTGTAATAAATGTTCTTTGTTCTCAATATTTGTCTCGAGCAATTTCTTTAAAGGTACTTCTGTTTCTAACAGGTGTAATTACCAAAGTAACATGGCATTGATTTACCAATGGGCTATTTAATAGCCCATAGTTGTATTCCCCAGTTCAGAATGAAGAAGATCAAAATAAATAAGCAGTTGACTGAGTAAAATGAGGGAGGAAGTTCATTTGAGGGAGGAAATCTACAATAATGGAATACAAAATTCAAATCTGAGTGGGGCTTGTCAAGAATACTGTCAGAAAGCATAAATCGATACAAAATCTAGAATTCATACGCTCAAACTGCCATGCCTACTGGGAAACCATTGGAATTTCCAAAACAGAGATCATTAGCTTAAGTAAATAGGACATTTAGGAAAATGGGTAAATGGAGTTGAGGTCAGGATCTGGCTGGTTTAGTTTGACGAACTGAAAGGCCTACTTCCTATAAAATGCCTCTCACAGTCCTCAAAAACTGAGGCCTATGTTAACAATAAGGATTTATTTGCTGCTGAATCAGACATTACTTGTAACAAGAAATCGAAATCCTATGTGCTTTGTACACCACCATTTACAAGTCTCAAAGTTTTCTATTGTATTTAACTTTTGATATCATGTCATCACTATTTAATACTTATTACTTCAATTTTACATTGGAGCATCCAGTGAAAACATTCAGGTCAGTCAGAATCAAATTTAAACCCTGGCATATTTATGTTCTATTGACACTGGACCCGAAATAACTTGGACATCAAATCCATCAAATACTTCATATTAACACCATATTTTTTTTGGTGTTGGGACGAAATGGCATTTCTGTAGTTCCGCACGGCAGAGGATGGGAACAAAGCTTCTTGTGGCTATTTCAATCTCACCAAAACAGGAATCCTTCAACTTGAACATGATTACTTTATGGTCCGATGTTTTAAGCCATGTAGACACTGTGCATTTTGTTCAGGCAGTCCAAAAACATGATCACCACATGTGAAAAATAGATAGGCCTTTAATCATAAAAAGTTGGAGTGAATGCAAACCCAGAACACAAAAGGCAGATGAAAGCTCCAGCACACAGTTTCAAATGTAGCACAGTTAGCACAATGCTCTTACAATGACCAAGGTTCTAATCTGGCGCTGACTGTAAAGACTTAGTATGTTCTCCCCATGTCTGCATAGGTTTCCAAATTGCTCTGGCTTCCTCCCACCCTTCAAAACATACAGGGGTTGTTGGTTAATTGGAATATTTGTGCGGCACAGGCTTGTGAGCCAAAAGGGCAGTTAAAATCATATAATCACAATCAAAACTTATTTTGTGTTTCATTTTTTAAAACTGCATGGCACTTCTTACAAATGGCAGGCAAATCCAAGTCGGCTTAATGCTAGAATACCATGAACATTTGTCAATTACTCAATGGATGATAAAGTGTTCCTGCACATTGCATAATTTGTTGCTTGATGATGTCATCTGGGTTCACATTTCTTCTCCACTTATTGTTTTCTCTTCTTAATGTTTTCTCTGAAACGGAATGTTCAATTTAGCTGCGTCACATGTTAAATTTTTTTAAAGCTGCATTTTCCTCTTGTTTACACCGTACTTCAGAAAGTTATTTAAATGTTATAATTAGCAAGCCAAAATCAAAAAGCAAAATAATGTCATGCAGCTCAGTCAAGCTGGAAAATACATTTACCAAGAGGATTGACTAAGGTAGGATAGTGAACATTGTTTTTATTTCCTTTAGCAAGTCAGGAAGATTAGATCACAGGGATCCAGGGTGAGCTAACCAAATGGATTCAAAATGGCGAAAGAGGGTGATAGTCTAGGATTACTTTTCTGGAGACTTATGACCAGTGGTGTGCTAAAGGGATCTTGGTTGGGTCCACTGTTTATGTTTGCTATCATAAACAACAATTTGGATGGCAATGTGATTGATTGACATGGTGAGTATGTTTATGGATGACACACAAATTTGATGGCCTAGTGAACAGTGAGAAAGGTTAATAAGTTTACAATGGGATCAAAATCAACTGGAAAAGGAGGTGCCATCAAATGGCTGTGGAATGTAAATGTCATACATGTGAGGTGATGCAATTTGATAAATCAAACCAGCACATAGAGAATGATATAGATGCAATACACCAAGGCACACAGGTTCATAGTCACCTGGAAGTAACAACACAGGTAGACAGGACTGTGAAAACAACACATCGTCATTGATAAGGACATTAAGTATAGGAGTTGAAATGTCATGTTACCCCTTGACTAGACATTGGCGGGACCATATTTGGTGTATTGTGTGCAGTTCTAAACCCAACCGAAGAAGTCATTAAGCTAAAAAGGGTGCAACAAAAAAAAAGTTCACAATTATATTACTAGGACTGGAGGGCTTGAGTTAACATGGAGAAGCTGGATAGGCTAGGACTTTTCTCCCTTGAAGCAGATGAAGCTGAGGGCTGATCTTATGGAGGTCTATAAAATCTTGATGAGCATGGTCCAGGTGAATGCAGTTTGAGAGGAGTCCAGAACTAGAGGGTAGAGGTTTAAGGTTAGTGTGGACTACTTAAAAAAAAAAGACCTGAGTGGCAAACTTTAACATAGAGAATAATGAGTGCATAGAACAGGGATGGTCAAACTTGTTTAACGTAAGAGTCACAAACAATAAACTTCGGAAGTTTGAGAGCCGCAATTACGTGATCGCAAACATGCTGACTAAAACTACCTATGCTGGTTCTGAGTGATACCCAGTGTCAATAGAACATAAATATGCCAGGGTTTAAATTTGATTCTGACTGACCTGAATGTTTTCACTGGATGCTCCAATGTAAAACTACAGCGGCTGTTATGATTCCTGTCTCAGCCACCTTACTGTACATGCTGTTGCTTAGGACGACGATGTACAGGATGACCCTGGAATTTCCACCTAAAATGCTGGTTATGAGTGATACCCTTTCAAAAAGGCACCCCCCCCCAAAAAAAATCTGGCACTTACTCAAGCCATCCAGTGGATGCTGTTAAAAGCAAATCACAATATTTTAATAAAAATTATTATTTAAAGGTTTAAATTTTATTTGAATATTATAAAAATAAACCACTGTCGGCTCCAGTGACAGGCCATTTAAAGCCACTACAGAGTCGATAGCACTGAGATCAGGTGGATGGATCCCGCGGAGGAGCCCTGAGACTTAGCAAATAACTAACGGGGCATGCGCAAGATTACATTGGAGCCAGCAGAGTTGAAACTTCATTGTCAAAATAAGAATTTTAGACTCTTTGTATAGGACGACCCAAAATTTGAAGTTTAGCTGATCATCCTATACAACAGCATATATGCTACTGTTGAGAGCCGCACATTATATGTCAAAGAGCCGCATGTGGCTCACGAGCTGCTGTTTGGCCACCCCTGGCATAGAAGGAGCTGCAAGAGGACACTGTTGAAGTGGGTACAAGCATGGAGTCTGAAAGACTTTTAAACGTGTACTTGGATAGAAATGTTTTAGGTAGATATGGACAAAATATAGGCAAATATGACTAACTCAGTTGGAGAACATGGGCAGGTTGGTCTGAAGTGATTGTTTCTGTGCTGTATGACTTTATAATAGGTTTCCTATTAAAGGAAATGAGATATGGAGTGAATACTGTTATTTGCTTTTTAAATGATCAATAAAAGGTCTAGCAACTCCGAGGAGCCAAACATATTATTCTTGCTTCTATTTCTTACGCTTTTGTGCTTCAAAGTTTTTAGGCAGGACCAAAGGCACTGGACTTTAACATATCTCGTAAAACTTTTTTTAGGCCTCCTTGCTTGTAATATACAATTTATGTAAAGATTTAATTTGTACAATTTAAACAAAGCCAATCTCAACACAAATCATGGAGTGAATTATTTTTATTAAAATGCCATTTCTTGGCTACTTCAATTATCAGCCAAAAAGAGCCAAAACACTTCTACATCTGAAATTATAGGTTTTCAACAAAAAAAAATCAATATTCGGATCTAAACCAAACATGCAAAAATAGTGAGTCACAGATAAGATGAACTTTTAGCCATTTGGCAAAAAAAAAGAAATAATTTTACACAAGGAGTTTAGTCACTGAATCAAATTGAAAGACAAACCAACTATTTTATCTGCCTAGAAACACTACTGGGAAACTGTTGAACTACTTTGTCCCTGTTGAGTCATGTACTTAAAACTTTCTTCTCTGTTGTGACTCACTGATGCAGTATATTCTATTTCAGGCTGAAATGACACAGTAGGTTTAATTCTTTATACCCTGTCTTGCTCATGACCCAGGAAAGTTTATTGGCTTTTGAAGACCTGAAGATATTTTTTCACCTGATCAAATAAGGAATGATAAAATCCTGCTCTTATTGGCAGTAGATAAAAAAGAAATGTAAATGAACGGGTCTATACTTCATTAAAATTGATACATCACAACTTCCTTGGAAAAGTTCAACAAGAACACTTCCTCCAAAGAATTTCATGTCAACTACATTTGCACCACACTATCCCAATGAGCCACAATTTTGTTTTTGATTTCAAGACAATTTACAGGGACAATACATTGTAATTAAGGAATATCTTAATAGGAACTCTTAGTCTACATCACCTTCTAAACACAGATGACTGGGTGATCACCCCATGCTCATTTTCTCTCGTTGCTCTTTCTCAAACAAGGCAAATTCTCAGTTTTATTAGGTTCAACTGTCAATATATAAAAGAATACACAAATTTCCCGCTTAAACCTAGTATTAGGGTGTGGCCTCATTTTATGTCTTCTAATCACAATCCATTCACATCTATCTTTTTTCTCAGATTTCTGGTTCCCCATCTGATTCCTCCCATGTGTTGAAAGCTGCCTTGGTTGGTTTCATCCCCAAATTGTAATTCTATCCTCAGCTCTCTGTTCTATGGTCGTTTTCTGATCTCCAGAGGTTTGTAACAAATGAAGCATTAATCCAAAATTATACACAGTGAATCAAAATTTTACAATAACATTTGCAAACTGTGGCCAAATGATCAGTTGTCACATCATCAGGGACATCAATATTCAGGTATATGTACTGTCATGTTTAGCTACTTTGTTCTTTACTCACCAAAACAATGCATTTTAAAATCAGACCACTCAACTTTTATTTAAAAAATGATTTGTACATTAAATTGCAAATTCAGAAGATAATAAAATAAGATAATATTGTTACACTTTAACCACGGCACAGCTAGCTTTTACAGTGCCAGCGTTTGGGACCAGACCAGGGTTCAAATCTCATGCTGTCTCTCAGCAGTTTCTATATTCTCCCTGTGGGTTTCCTCCGGATGCTCGGTTTCCTCCCATTGTTCAAAACCTACCAAGGGTGTAGGTTAATGGGGTGTAAATTGGCCAGCAGGGACCCTGTGGTGAATCTCTGCTAAGCTGCCTGTCTCCCCTCTGGCAAGACTTGCTGTACTAACATTGGCCGTGCATTATTTCTACTCTTAAGGACACTCTCCTTGGGTATAACTGTGTTTGCACCCATTGTCCTTCATTATTGTACCATAAGTTTCTGTTAATAAAAGCGACGAATATTGTTTGACCGCATCGTCTTTGTCTACTTCATCAACTGGCACTTCAGACCCATGGGCCAAAAAGGCCTGTTATCATGCAGTATGTCTAAATTAAATAAAAATAACATTTAAAACTTCACTGACGCCTCATTTTCTTCAAGCCAGGGATGTTGTTCTTTTCTTGCACAAACAGAAATCAACTGAGCACAAACAAGTTCACAAAAGTAAACTTTCACAAACAGGACAAGATAGGACTGCTGGCACTGGAAATCTGAAATTCTAATCTGTCAACATTGGAAAAAATTTAGTAAATCAAGCAGCATCTGGCCCAGGGACTCATCCTCAGACTGCTGGAGCTAAGTACTCCACCTTTCAAAGTGGAAGCAGAGAACAAAGCATTGTCATTACCCATCTGACAACAGGTTTCTCTTCCCAATGAAAGTGTTTGTTACGATGAAAAATCTTCAAATGGAGTTGCCTGGCTGAAAAGAGCTGACAGTGGTGTACATTTTCAGCATTTGCTCAAGGAGAGATACTTCTTGCAATTTTGCATAAATCAGGGGAAATGCATGCAAGGCAATCAGAAAAATTCAGAACTCAATGGCCAATTTTGTTTGGGTCATGCCTCTATTTTTCTGTACCTTGTTGAAGGCCTCAAGCCCGAAACTTTGGTTATGTATCTTTATCTTTGCTATATAAAGACCACCGTTTGACCTGCTGAGTTTATCCAGCATTGAGTTTTGACTTTGGATCCAATTTGCCAACTTGCTTTGGATGCACTCGGTTTCAAACTGTCCTATCATCATTAATTTATTCAGTTAGCTTTTCAAAAATAAAATGACATTTGTCAGACAGGATTGCTCATCATAAACCCCATGATCTACTGTTCCTGATCAACTAGTCTTTCCAAGGGCAGATTAATCCTTTCCCTCAGGAATTTGTCAATGATTTCCCTCTGACTTATGCTCAACTCAGTGGCTTATCCCTGCTCCCCTTCTAGATTAAAATTATCGGATTTTATGTCTTTCAGACCTCTGACGTTTCAGGTGTGGCCAGTAATGAAATATCTCCAAAAGGTTTCTTCCCCACCCCCACCCCCCAACCACCCCATGGTCCAATGTTCACCCTTGCCTCTCTTACACTAATTGTATATCTGCAAAAAAAAACTGTGTCCACTTTAATGTTATTAGCAAGAAAACTTTAATTTTCAATCTTTTCTTCCCTTATTGCTCTTTTTGTTGGTTGTTAAATGCTGCCCAATCATCTGGTTTCCCACTACTTTTTGCAATGCCATGAAAGTTAGGCCCTCTTTTGTCTTCATGTTGTAATTCACTTCCCTGGTCAGCCACAGTTACCTCATCCTCCCTTTAGAATGCTGCTTCTTCTTTGGAATGAAACAATCCTGCATCTTTTGAATTGTTCCCAGAAGCTCCTGCTATTGCTGCCCTACTATTGTCCCTACTGTAGTCAGCTCCTCTCTTAGGACTCCATAGGTAGACTGTGATAGTACAGATTCTATCACCAATGTGTATATGTACAGATTGTAGTGTAGATGGCTATGATTGGCTGAGAGTGTAGCCACACCTACTGGCAGGTCTTAAAGGGTTGCTCCTAGCCAGACCAGGTCATTCTGGACTGGTCAACCTATTTGTGAAATCTAGAAGTTCTTCTTCTTGCTGAGAGATGTTGCCACCTCTCGGGAGTCTCCACTTCAGCAGTGGGACCATGGCTTATATTACCCAAAAAATTGTTTACTCATAGCTTATCTCTTTGAATAAATGATTTAATTATCTTCAAGGTCTCCTGACAGTCTGCGACCAACAAAAGGCAACTGCATCTCTGGGCCTCATGGTGTAGATTAGATTATGTCTACTGATTCATATGCATCCTGGGCCTCATGGTGAAATTTAGATTATGTCTTCTGATGCAACTGCATCCCTTCTTGCTGGTCTAAATCCTCCATTACAGTGATATGCTCCAATCTTTTAGTTAATAAAAGCCTTGGTTTGGATCAAGAAGTCTTTGGTTCTTTCGACGCACTCTACATAGACATCTGCTTTTATTTAAAGAGGGAAAAATATGGCAGTGAGCTGTTCTGTGTGCTGCTGTGGTTGCAACATATTGTATTTTTAATCAGAAATGACATTGGAAGAGCTTTCGCCGTTGGGTTTTTTTTTAATAGAGACTTTTTGGAGTTTCAATTAAATATAGTGCACATTTTGAAATTAACAGTTGTGACCAGATTTGTTCATTTGTAAAAGATACATTTTTTTGAGATACATCACTGAATAGATTATTTGAGTTTAGAAGATTGAGAAGGGATCTCATAGAGACATATAAAATTCTGGCAGGACTGGACAGAATGGATGCAGATGGGATGTTTCCAATGATGGGAAAATCTAGAACCCGGGGCCATGGTTTGAGGATAATAGGCAAACCATTTAGGACCGAGATGAGGAGGAATTTCTTGACCCAGAGGGTGGTGAATATGTGGAATTCATTGCCACAGAGGGCAGTAGAGGCAGGTCCATTAAATATATTTAAGAGGGAATTAGATATATTTCTTCAGTATAAGGGTATTAAAGGATACGGAGAGAAAGCAGGGACGGGGTACTGAACTTTAAAATCAGCCATGATCTCATTGAATGGCGGAGCAGGCTCGAAGGGTCGAATGACCTACTCCTGCTCCTATCTTCTATGTTTCTATGTTTTACTGATGTTACATTCTCCTGCCCTACAGTAACAATTATAAATGCTGTTGTTTTCAAATTAAATAATCAATCAAATGTAAATATAGATTCTATCAGGCAGCAATGAATCTACTATCGGTTATGCAGAAATCATTTCACCAGGATCAAGAGAGTATTATTTCTGCATTTTTAACTTCTGCAAGGACTTGGTTGAGATACAAGTGACAGCACGTCAGGGAACCAACATCAACATACAGACCTCCACATTTCACCCAAGTGCGTCAAATTTGTAGCATGTAACCACCTCAGGAGAGGTGGGTTGACAATTCCAGTAGGCTTCTTTAGAGCAAATTGCAACATAACATGGATTACCTAAATTTCTGGGAACTTGCAAGGGAATGCAAGATTAGATCACAAGAGGGACATGAAGCTTTTATGAGCAAATCTGTCACAAACTCTGCAGTGTAACAGCTGCTTCCTCAATAGAAAGCTATTAATCACAGAACCTGTAGTGGGCGTTTACTCCAAAAACTTTGGAGCAAATTTTGTAAAAGTAGGAGATAGTTTTAGAGACGTTCCAGATCAGTTTACCAAACTTTGAGATGCTTTTCATGAACTGCACTTTGCACCTCTCCACAGACTCAAATCTATTTAAATAATTTATTAAATAGTTTTACCATAATTTGGACATATAGGTCGGTAACAAGCCCTTCTGGCCTATGAACCCATGCTCTCATGGCACGTTTTGAACCATGGTACTCTGTTTTTGGGATGAAGCCAGAGCACCTGGAACAAATTGACACACACACACACAGGGAAAACATACAAACTCCTTACAGACAGTGTGGGATTTGAACCCCGGTCCTGATCTCTGGCACTCCAATAGCGTTGTGCTAACCACAGTGCTATAAGGATCACCAAGGCTATTATGGACACGAGCATTAGGCTTGAACGGTAGCAAGCTGCTCCTCCCATACACTGAACATACAGGAGGTAGGACATCAATGCAAAATTGGAGCTGAAAGACAACCATATCCATGCACAATGAGTAAAAACACAATTCTAGTGAAACTTAGCAGGTCGAACAGTGTACGCGATATAGCAAAGATGGAAGGTTTATTCCATACCTTGATGAAGGACTCAAGCCTGAAAAGTCAATCATATATCTTTATCTTTGCTATATGAAGTACATTGTTTGGCCTGCTGAGTTTCTCCAGCTTTGTGTTTTTGCTTCAACCACAGCATCTTTAGACTTTCTTTACCCCATGCAAAATGAGTACTGCCAATGGATTCGCATCCTAATCATATCTGAAATTGTCAGTAAAGATGAATATCAAATAGTGACTAATTTCTGCAGCAAGAAACAAGACATGACACCTGCAGAGGCCGGCTGGTGTCTATTTGTCACCTATGACTGCTGAAGTCAGAAGTGATTTCAAAGTCATCATCTTATCACAGGTTGTGCCAAGTTAGCATTCAGAATCTTCCCTTTGACAGTGTGCAAGATTCCATCATGTGGGATGGAAGCAGGAAATTATATCAGCTTTTCTTGTGACAAGGGCACTACGGTTGAGTTTTCACTCATGAGGTAAAGATTTAATGAGTTTCAGATACAAGTCAACCAGAGGCTTGTTGATTGTCTTAACAGCATGATTGGAAATGTGTATCAAGCTCCTTGATAGAGAGAGAGGCCAGCCATTAATCTACACCATCTTTAGGTTTCACAGATAACAAGAAATAACTGCACTCTGCACAACTGGGAGAAACTGTCAGAAGGCACGAATGACAGTTCTCAGCTTTCCTTCGGGTGATGACTGGGAGGAGCAGGAGAAGGCTCACTCAGGCCAAGCAGGAGAGATGTAATTACAGGTTGACCTGAATGCCCTTTAAACGAAAGCCTTTTTCGGCAACATGAATCCATATTGGTAGTGGAACATCAAATTTGATCCCCTACGACTGGCCTGTTTACAGTCACCATGCCTCAGCATTTATTTCTCTCTCTTCATTCCACACAAGTTAAAAGTCTTGTTGTTAAGCACCAAACAACTGCAAGGGAAAGTATTTGCCTTCAGGTGCTCGGATGCAAATAATGCGCCGGCAGGCACGGCTTGGGGAGTGCAGCTGGGATATTCAGGTGGGCACGGAGAAGACATCTTTCTGTCACCTGAACGTGCAGGCTGAAGGAGAGCCACGACCGAGTGAATGCTGGTGCCTGTGGACCGTGGCCATAGTCCCACTGCTGCTTTAAGGTGAAACAGGGGATTCTCTGAGCTGGAGAATATACCTAAAGGAGCAGGGTTAGGTAAGTGCTCTTCCTGGCTGGGTTCTCCACTTTCAGGTGTCCACCCGACAGCCGCATTGGGGTAGAAGAGGCGGCTTTACAGTCAGCAATGGTTAAATGAGCTAAAAAAAAACATAAACTTACCAATCTAATTATGTGCAAAACATTCACACAAGTGCCCCTCCTGCCTGGATCAGATCTTTACTTTCTCCCTTGCTGGAGCTGCCACACAGTACAGTCCCTGTGAATTCACTAAAAGGCTGCTCACATCCATTTTCTAATAGTTAAATTAGCCTGGCCAATATCCTCATGGATTATCAGGAAAGACTCCCCAACCTACTTGCATGCAAAACTAGATTTGATTATTGGAAAATAAAGCAACGTGCAACTTAATGGGAGAGAAGTGGGCATTCCCTGGCTACCTCTAGTTAATTCATGAGATTTTAGACATATAGCACAGTGACAACCCCTTCTAGCCCACGAGCCTGTGCCACCCCTTTAAACCCAAATACCCTACAATCCTGGTATGTTTTGGAAGCCAAAGCACCTGGAGGAAATTCATTCAGAAATGGGGAGAATGTACAAGCCCCTTACTGAGAGTGCTGGATTCGAACCCCAGTCATTGGGACTGTAACAGTATTAAACATGCTGTACACAGAAAGCTTACCATCATTCTTCTCATTCCTATTTCCAAGATAATTTCCAGCCCCACCTTCTTGATTTCCACATGCAAGATTTATCCTGGCAAATCGATGACAATATTGTGATCGAGCAGGCCATTGGATGATGGCAGGTGAAGGCTATCTGAGCTAGAACTCACTTTCACTCCATTTTCCCTGCAGCCAGCACTATCATTCAAAGATCATGCTTAGAAAGCAAGTCCAAAAAGTCTGCTCATCTTATTTGGGGAGGAAATGTCAGAATAATTGTTTAGTGCAATTGTTTAAATACCATTGGCAAACGATGCACAATGTTCCTTGAACTGAAAAAGCATAGGAAGTGTTCCTTGAGCTCAGGCTGTACACACAATGCCTCTACTTGGAATTTGATAGCATAGAACGAGAATATTTGGAAAACAGCAAGAAGGATCAGAATAAACTAGAGGAGAAGAAAATCCAAGTCAAGAAAGATAAAATCATGTTGGAGGTGATGAGCATTTTAGATTTACAATAGTATGCGTATCAGGGCTGAGTGATTTTGACAAAAAAAATCACAAGTCTGCAAAAACAATTGTAGCTGCATAATACCAATCATGACTATAAGACATCCAAATGAGTCTTTGCCTCGTAATTGTATCCTTGACATCTGTTTTTCAGGAACAGATTGCACATGTGAGATTTCCCCCGCCCCCACCCCCAGGTTATTATGCCCTGGCAACAATACCTGGGTAAATTCACACACAGTTGTGAAACTTGGCTGGTCACTTCCATGTTCATTTTACTTTATTGCCCCTGACATTTTTCCAGCCCCAGATACATTTAATGAAGTTACATGTGTTCTTAATACCAACTTCCGACCTCATTGGTTATAATCTGGAATATCTGGGTGCAAACTAAGATGATAGTTGCTCAATGATAGTTTTCATTTTAATTGGTTTTAAAGAGACACTCTGTGTGACAACCATCTGGACTGCTTCTGAATTCATTGCAAACTGCTCAAGTATTAACAAAGTCAACAAAATTATACCTAGAAAGTTTTGTCAAGCTGGATGTGCAAGATGAGTTGGGGACTTCAGGGCAAGATCTTCATTCACATTGCTGTCCCTGTGGAGCTAACAGGCATGACCACTCAAAAGTTCCCATTCCAAGTTGATCTCTCCCTTGTCTCACAATATGCAGCTCACCGCAGCATATGAGAGTCACCTCAGCCTTCTACAGCAAAAAGAAAATGATTTAAACTATTTTGATTCCAATGATGGTATCTCAGGCAATGGGGTTTACCAACACTACTAGGTTCCACAAGATCAGTTCAACACCAAGGGCTTCCAATAATAGCCATAATTGTTTACTCAATATCCATCTGGTTGTGAATCATCTGATATTCCTTGTGATCAACATCATCCACTTCAAAAGAAAAATTAAGTTCTTCACCCTGATAAAGATTCAATTGCCTGCCACATTCACCACCATTACCTGGAAGATTGGATCCCAGGTTCAAGGGTTGCATTTGGTAACTGCTTACCAGCATATATAACAGCTGTAGAGTATGGCTGCATTAAAAGACTAATCTGTTCAAGAAGAGGTTCGGTGGATTCAAAGAGAATCAAAGCTGGACACGAGTTTTATTTACTCACAGAGCAATTCACAAAAGAGCATAGACTCACATAGACCAACCCAGAATAATACACAAGTAACTCCATACCTGGTGCAAATAAATCACTACTAAACATTCCAAGTCCCAATTGGGAATGCCAGGGTTAAAGACAGTATCATCAACTCTATCTCTCGCAGGAACAGCACACTAACAATAAGTAAATTAAATACAACTAATAAGTATATCAAATGAACCTGATCTCCAGCATTCCCCACTGCTTGGGATCCAGGATGGACCCATTGAATGATGTCCTCCAGAGCTCCCCATGGTCTGCAGCCTGGTCTTCATGCAGCAGCTGCAAACAAGGAAAGAAGGCAGCGACTGCACATGCTTGGGTTTTTCAATGCAAGACCCATCCATGCGACCAATGAGGACAAATAGTGCATCAGCCTCATCTGTAGGCAGATCAAACACTTGACCGGCAGGTGAGGTGACTTCTGACTCAGAGCCAGTCAGAGAGGTCACATAACTCTCCGCAATCCACACTCCCACCAGGTCCCTGATGAAGAAGCCACATAACCCTCCACAAACCACACTACAAAGGCACAAGAAGTATCAATAAAATGGTTCAGGTGGTAGCGTCAATCCAAGAGTGCTGTGCAGAACATAGACAGTAGTGGAGGAAGAACAGTCTGCAGGCCTGCATCCTGAGGTACACCAGGTACAGATACTGGACAATGACTATCACAAAAACAGCTGGAGGATGAGGAAGCCTTTTTTTGAGACACCATTACATGCCAACAGAACAAAGAGGAATGAGCAATTAGATATCTTAATAGATATTTTTCTCATCAGCCGTTAGGTTCCGACCCACATTTACTCCCCATTTTAATCCTTAACAATGCATTTCCATCAATAATTATCCAAGAGAACCAACACAATATTATATCATAATAATGTCAACCACAATAAACATCTTCTTGGTTTGCAGACAATGAGAGCGAGAGGCACTTTCCTTCAACAACTATGACCTCTGGACAAACCTCACACTGCAGATGATTAGGCTCCTGACCATACTAATAATACTTTACTAATAATACTAACAATGGTCAATGTTTTAGCTACGGCAACTGACAGTGTAGTGCACATAACAATATATTGATCGAACTTTCCTGTATCGATTTAGGAGGTGAATAGACGCGAGCATCAAGAGCATAATCATTCAGCCAGGAGAAATCACTTATAAAGCTTCATTTGAGGTTCAAATTAAAATATCACGTTAACCATTTCAATGAACAACATGGGACCCAACTGATAAATTATCAATAGCTCAAATAGTAGAAACACAGCAAATAGATCTCATCACTGCAGTTTAATAATTTGCAGGACAACTTCTCTGCTAGAATCATGGAGTCTACGATGGGAGAACAGGCCATTCAGCCCATCTTTTCCAATTGCCACACTTCTACATTAATCCCATGTCCCATAAACTGGGACATAGTTTTCCACGTTTAAACAATTCGGTGCTCATCTAAATAGTCATTGTCAACCATTCTCTTAAGCAGCTCATTCCAGGAAATCACTGCTCTCTGGGTGAAGAAGTCCCCTCATCTGCAATATAAATCTCTCCTACTTTACCCCAAGAATTGAGAGATAAAGATCAACTTCAGATTGAGGGTTTGATGGAACCAGCTGCTCCTCCAGCAAGTTGCCACACCAAATTCTCTACATCCAGTGGCAAACAGATCACCAATAACATCCAACCTCTCCTGCATATCCCTTGTGCCATGAGTAAATAACATGGCATTATTTCCTGGTCTTCAGCAACACTTCACCTGTTTTGAAAGGTGGGTGACACAATGGAGCAATTAATACAATAGCGATCTGAGAACAGTCCTGACCTCCATTGCCACCTGTGTGGTGTTTTCAAATTCTCCCTGCAACCTTGTGGGTTACCTCTTAGCACTTCCATTTTCTCAGCATTCCAAAGATGAAGTGATGCTCTCAAGTCATCCCTAGCGCACAAGTGAGTGAGAGAACCTGATGGGAATGTCAGAGAATAAAATGGGTGCCTGATTATCAGTGCAAACTCAATGAACCAAAAGGTTTGTTTCCATGCTGCACAATTCAATGAATCTTTAGGTCATGATTTGTGTTATACCACTTTAGAGATTTTTTTTCCTGATATAACATTTCACTGAAGTCACCTGTGGATGAAAGAGTGCTGTAACTGTCTACTATTGCCTTGTTAAAATTGGTACCCTTCCAAAAAATAGAATATTTCCATTTTATTTAGTGTGCACCCTCACATAATTACTGCTCTGAAAAGAATAATACTTTTTCCCCCAGTTCCTGCTGTGATTATGCTTAATGAATGTCATGACAGATGAATACTGGAGAACTCAAAACAAAACATTTGCATTTTCTCAAAATAATGAAAGGAGGTCACTGATTAGGTATGTCCTTACAGTATCACAAAATGTACTGTGTGTGAAATAAAAATGATGTATTTTTGAAAAGTCGGAGCCCATATTTACAAAATGCAGGAATTAATTTATAGATGTTTTCCCTAAACTTCGAAACATCGTTAACCTCCTTGGAAGTACTAAAAGATACAAATAGAGCCGTGTGGTGAGGGGTGTCCTCTGGCAACCAGGTTTCTATTCTTGTTTTTTTTTTTCTCTCTTATCTATGCTTTTTCTTAATTCTTTCTTTTTTTTTTTGAGGTTTTGTAAAGGGGAGGGGGTTGGGGTTTGATAACATTATGTATAATGGACTTGATATTAATATTTGCTTATTCCATTTTACATTTGGCTATGATTGCATGTATGGGAACGTATTTAAATAAAATGTCCAAAGAACTGTAGTGTGACTGTTTTACTCATTAATAAATTATCTTATGTGGGCTGTCGGTTTCTATACAAAGAGCACCTTTTCCATATTCATGAAAAGAATGACACAACCAGTACCTCATCTTTTATCATTCTCAAGGTATCACTATGCAGTACATGAATGCATTTGACCTTGTATTCATTTGCTCAATAAGCTGACAAAATCTTGATCAATTAAGATTAATTGACATTTTTTGGGGGGGTGGAGAGGTGCAAGTGGATCACAGATTATATTTTTAAAGTTTGCAAACCGCTTTGGTTTCATCTTCAGTGTCTCAAGTGCTCCATTTCCGTCAACCCAAACAGAAACTGTCAGTTTTTACTTCCTTTCTGACTTTATAGGGATATAATTTATTAAATTTACACATTTATAAAGTGAATCTTTACACACATCTTCATAAACAGCCAATATCGCTGAACATTAATCTATAGCGTGATTTCAGAAATTTGGCTAACCATCCCCCACGCCCCCCAAAAGGAAAGAGCTGACTGCATTACCACTATAAACAAACTGTGGCAACACTCTGGGCATATTAATTTAAAAATCTGGTTATCTGCTTCTGAAATTGTTGTTCCTATTTTAGCTGTCACCTGTTGTAGTTTAAACTAGATGATATATCTAATATTGTAGAGCTTCTTTGTGTTTGGATCAGTATCTAACTCTATATTCTTACCATTTTTATACTGACTTAGAACTGTATTTGAACCTCTTCATGCCCAGGAAGCAGTATTCTAACTTAGAGAAGTCAGAGGTGGTTTTCGTTATATTTGATGTGTATTCGTTATATTTGATATGTAGTTGTTGGGAAGTGAATGTATCATGTGCTTCGTAAGGTCTTCTTGATCAATTTAGAAATAAATATTCTAATAGAAGCCATTATCAATTCATTAAATATTTCAAGTTTACAAGCAGCTGACAGAACAAGACAACATTGTCAACCAGTGCATATGGATATGTTTTCTGTGTGTTGGAGAATTAAATTGTACAGGCCTTTATTTTTAAAAATTAGCTGTTTAAGAGCACAATACATTATTTTTGTACTACATCTCCAAATCATTCCACTGTCAAAAAGGATTTGATATTTCAACAAGAATATTGATTGCAACAATCTACATTATGAATGCAAAAGACAATTAGGACATGATGGTATGTTTTTTTTTAAATCACCTGGTACACTCATTTCTAATTTAAAGGAAATAATGAGCATATTACATACACAGACATAAATTTCCTTGCATTTCAACACCTGTGTCAGGAATTTGCACTGTATCTTTCAGCAGGGATTCATAATTGTATCTATGTTTTTCTCAGAAAGTTCCAGTTACTTTATAAAGCTCACTCTGAAAGATAATCATTCATTTTTAAAAGTGAACACAAATGTGTTTTTTTTTAGAAATTGTGACAAGAAACTGGTAGACTCCTTCCAGGATGGAACCTGCAACTGTTACATCTTGCCACTCTTTCTCCCAATTCTCCACTTGAAGGAATCTATTCACCTTTCGGAAAATTATCCACCCCAAAGTCATGTTCAGCCTTTGTCCGTAAGTACAATGCATTATTTATGTAACTTCTGAAAAGTGTGAACACACTGCCCTCTTCTAATAACCTTTCTGTTCTTGACTAATTTGATGAAACTGACATTTTTTAATCCAATCTTATCCATGTGATCATGGACAAAACTTTGCACATATGATGTTCCTTTTTGCCCATGTCATGAACCACTAGTTTTCCCTATAAACTATTCTCCCCACATTCCAATAACCTCCGCCCCCCACATTCTACCACTTACCTACACACCAGGACCAATTTACAGAGGAAAATTAGCATACCAGCCTGCATATCTTCGAGAGGAAACCAAATTATCTGGACAAAACCCATTGGAGACGCCTGCAAACTCCAGGGGATTTGAGTACTGATCCTCAGACATTGTGTTCCAGATTTTAACCACAGTTTGGGAAAAATAAATCTTCCTTAAATTCACTCTAATACTCTCCCCACTCCTCCCCCCACCCCACCCCACCCCCACCTTAAGTCCATGCTCTTTGCTACGGAATGACGATCAATGGTAAGTTTCTCATTATCTAACCTGGATATGTTCCTCGTAAACATCAATCTCATTCTCCTTCAGATTTTTCCACTTCATGAAAAACAAGCTCTGCCTATTTCAGTCTCTTGTCAGGCTGAAATGCTCTGTCCCAAGCAATGCTATAGAATCATACAGCAATGAAAGAGTCCAGGTAACCCACTATGTCCACATTGACTAGCAGACACTTTGCTGCATTTTTCAATCAAGACAGCCATCAACCCCTAGAATATTCATCTTGATACCATGTGAAGGTGATTAGTGACTCCTCCACCATACTGTCCTGTATAATGCATCCCAAGTACTGGCCATGATGCACCCTTTCTAACCCTAACCCTCTCTGGTGCAATTACATCAGTTTCTTCATTTATGGCTCAATTAATGTTTTATATAATTGTACCATAGCTTATTTCTTTTGTGTTCAATTCTCTGGAAAACATCTTGAATGCATTTTTAACCACCTTATCTACCTGTGCTACTGTCTTCAGGGATTTTTGGACAGGTACACCAAAGTTCCCCTATTCCTGAGTATGCCCTTTAGTTCCTACCATTCTAGTCTGTCTCATTCCCTTGCTCTTTCCCCAAAGTCTGACAAATGGATTACTTTTAAATAGTTATCCAAAAACCTTTTGAAAGCCATTAGAATAATTAAATCGCTACTTGCTACACTGTCAAATAGTGCACTCAGGACCATAACTATTCATGTTGTGAAAACATGATCCTTTGCACTCTTTAAATTGGTTTTCTCTGGCCCTTGGCTCTCCTAACAGGAACAACTCACCACTACTTCCTTACCCAAACCCATGGAAACTTGGAACATTTTGTTCACTCCTCCCTTTAATATTCACTGTTCTGAGAACCACCTCAGATTCTCGTGTGTTTTGAAATCTGCAACCATTCATGTCTGAACCACTGCAGTAAACCTTTCCAGCTGCTTCTTTCGATCCATCACATCTTTCCAAAAGAACAGTGAATAGAACTGTGGACAATAGAATTATGATCTAGTTACACAGGATCGATGTGTTGATTCCTCAATACCACCAAGCAGCAGAAGTATACTAGTGGGATAAATGACTTTTTTTTAAATGGTTTTTAAAAACGAGTTCATTGCAATCAACAGGGAAAAATTCAAGCAGCTTTCAGGAGATAAATCTATGCTCCTGAGATCTTAACTGACACATAACATCTCACCTTTTGTAATAAAGAGCTCTATTTCCATAATAAATAATACCTGAAATAGAACACATTTATCTACAATATCATAGAAGGAGTTACAGCAGAAAAACATTGTTTCCAGTCAACACAAAATTTCTCATATTTTGGTCCACTGGAATGAGCATTTTCTTTTCAGGGCTGATGCAAGCAGGTGAGATTTGCAAGAAGAGGAGTTAACAAATTGCAATCTATCCTGACATATTACATGGAGTCACACACTCGCTCCCTCACCCACACTCGCTCCCTCACCCACACTCGCTCCCTCACCCACACTCGCTCCCTCACCCACACTCGCTCCCTCACCCACACTCGCTCCCTCACCCACACTCGCTCCCTCACCCACACTCGCTCCCTCACCCACACTCGCTCCCTCACCCACACTCGCTCCCTCACCCACACTCGCTCCCTCACCCACACTCGCTCCCTCACCCACACTCGCTCCCTCACCCACACTCGCTCCCTCACCCACACTCGCTCCCTCACCCACACTCGCTCCCTCACCCACACTCGCTCCCTCACCCACACTCGCTCCCTCACCCACACTCGCTCCCTCACCCACACTCGCTCCCTCACCCACACTCGCTCCCTCACCCACACTCGCTCCCTCACCCACACTCGCTCCCTCACCCACACTCGCTCCCTCACCCACACTCGCTCCCTCACCCACACTCGCTCCCTCACCCACACTCGCTCCCTCACCCACACTCGCTCCCTCACCCACACTCGCTCCCTCACCCACACTCGCTCCCTCACCCACACTCGCTCCCTCACCCACACTCGCTCCCTCACCCACACTCGCTCCCTCACCCACACTCGCTCCCTCACCCACACTCGCTCCCTCACCCACACTCGCTCCCTCACCCACACTCGCTCCCTCACCCACACTCGCTCCCTCACCCACACTCGCTCCCTCACCCACACTCGCTCCCTCACCCACACTCGCTCCCTCACCCACACTCGCTCCCTCACCCACACTCGCTCCCTCACCCACACTCGCTCCCTCACCCACACTCGCTCCCTCACCCACACTCGCTCCCTCACCCACACTCGCTCCCTCACCCACACTCGCTCCCTCACCCACACTCGCTCCCTCACCCACACTCGCTCCCTCACCCACACTCGCTCCCTCACCCACACTCGCTCCCTCACCCACACTCGCTCCCTCACCCACACTCGCTCCCTCACCCACACTCGCTCCCTCACCCACACTCGCTCCCTCACCCACACTCGCTCCCTCACCCACACTCGCTCCCTCACCCACACTCGCTCCCTCACCCACACTCGCTCCCTCACCCACACTCGCTCCCTCACCCACACTCGCTCCCTCACCCACACTCGCTCCCTCACCCACACTCGCTCCCTCACCCACACTCGCTCCCTCACCCACACTCGCTCCCTCACCCACACTCGCTCCCTCACCCACACTCGCTCCCTCACCCACACTCGCTCCCTCACCCACACTCGCTCCCTCACCCACACTCGCTCCCTCACCCACACTCGCTCCCTCACCCACACTCCCTCCCTCACCCACACTCCCTCCCTCACCCACACTCGCTCCCTCACCCACACTCGCTCCCTCACCCACACTCGCTCCCTCACCCACACTCGCTCCCTCACCCACACTCGCTCCCTCACCCACACTCGCTCCCTCACCCACACTCGCTCCCTCACCCACACTTGCTTCTATACAGCCAACAAGATACATCAATGGCAGTCCACTTCAGGAAATGGTTCAATCCAATTGCGGTGGTAGAGCAAATTCCATAAGGAATGAAGCTTTGGGAGCCAATTAGAAGCATTCCATTGGAAATTCTCATCAACGCTGCTCAGGGTCACCTCCGACGAAGAGAAACTTCAGAAGGATACAAGAAAGTCATTGTTGTCTCAGATATTGTGTTTTGGACAGTTGAACATATTTAAGAATTGAGGAGCAAAAGTGGAAGCTCATAGGAAAAATAAATGGTCAATGAAGGAAAGAAAATGTTTCTGGGAGTAGCAAGTCAGAAATAATAAAGTGAAGCTACACATTAATTTGCAAGCTTTTCATTCAACCAATTAGTAAAATGCATCTTAACACAACATTTCTAGTACATATTTGTTCTATATCCCCTAAAACAAAAAGATCAAGAATTCCACTTTACCTTAGCTATGATATGGCATAAATGTGCACCTTCCTGCGTTAGCCCAACGAGGCCACTGATTGCTGTCTCAATGTTGTATAGGTTGGTTTCTGTATCAAGTTGATTCACTAGGCCCTGTAAAACAAGACAATGTGATAATAACTATCAGCCATTCCCTTCTGTGAATGTAATGGTGTGACATAAATGTGTGACTTCAAGCCTCACACAGATACTAATTATGCAGTATATTTGAGGTGTTTTAATTGCAGTGTTAACATCCAGAAAAGACCTAGTTGCACAAACATCATTTCTGCTTTCTGCAAGGAAACAATTCCCTAGGAAATGACGGTTGTGCAGTGCTGTTTATTTCACTGTTCTGCAACTAAAAGTGACCTTTGGATGGAGCAAAGTGTGAAAGCAGCCACCCTGATTGCATTTTCTAATACCTCGCGCATCGCAGCACGAATACACAGTCCTAATGTAGGATCAAAATCTCAACCTTCTCCCACTCCCTCCAAACTGTGCAGATGTGTTCGGCCTGCTGAGGACTTCCAGCAGTTTGGTTTTTATTCCAGACGCCACCATCTGAATTTGCTTGCGTCTCCAGCAGTGCCCACTCATCGGATTTGCATCACGTGATATCAGGTTACGTGTAGTGTTCCTCGTGGACAAATGTACTCATTCCACCATGATAACAACATGGAAGCATCCACCTTTTCTCCAGACACCCAGGACCTTGACAATCCAGAACCCGAATACAACACTTCCACCTCAACCCTCGCCCTTCTGCATTCTCAAGACCCTCAAACCTAGTTACTAGATCTTGATCCCAGATTTATTCATGCACCCACCTGCTTTTTCCTCACATCTTGAAGGGATCAGGCCTGAATGTTGGTCATCCTTTGCTTCCTATAGTTTCTGAGCTTCTCCAGCTCTTCGAGTATTGCAAACTTAGCTGTTTAACAAGATTCCTGAAGATCATCCCTGATCTCTAAACCCTTACTAAACCTTCCACCATTCCTTATCTGGTCACTGATCCAACAAGCAACCCATATGCCCCAATCAAGATCACAACCGCCAAGTCCAGGAGCATTACCTTGACACCTAATATCTGACCCATTACCTAACTGTTGAATCAATTTGACTAACAATGCTTTTCCGTGTGCCCCTTAATAAATTCACCTGGCCCTTTTATCTCACCAAACCAATCCAGAACTGATCCTAATGATAAGACCATAGGCATTTACCTAACTCGAAAACTATTACCTCATCTCCAAATTCCAGGCTTCATAAAGGCCAACAATCAGCAGTTCAATTCTCCCAAACTCATTTTCAGAACCAAATAGCCCATTGTCCTTTGGGCAACCATATACTAAAATGGGAAGCCCATTAATGAAGTAATCATTGGGGTACCACTGCAATGTTTTGCCTGTACCAATACAGTACATCTCATAGATCAATATTTTGTCGACATGGAGATACATTGTTCTCAAATTGATCCCAACAGGTTTTATTATGTTTCCACTTTCCACCTGTCCTTTTAGTCTGAACTTTGATATCATGTTTGGTCTTCACTTGTTCCAGACGTATGCCAGCTCGAATAATGGGAGTTACTGTTTTTTTTGTTCAAGGTGATTATCATCCTCAAGTCAGTGGCATAAGTAGAGGAGGAGCAGGGAAGAGGTTGCCCGCCTATCTGATCCCCTGATGTCACGACTGCGGGTACTTGACAAGGGAAGTCAACTTCCCTTTTTTGGCCCGAAAAGTCGAGCAAAATTTTGACAATGGCACAAGTATATATGGTAGACATTTACTGGTGGACTAAAGAAGCTGTGTTAACTTTTACTCTCCAGGAAAACCTAAGATTCATCAACAAGTTTGGAAGTGAAGATGGAAATAAGAGTGGAAGGCAGCAGGAAAGAAACATTTAAATAGTTAGTTACTAGAGGACAGAAGAGTAACTTCTTCTGTCTCTTGGCAACTTGTACTCTTGAAGAGTTTAGATTAGCCAGTTATTTTGGAAGATTGCAAACCAGATGAGCTGAAACACTCCAGTCAGATCCAAGAATTGATCAAAACATGCAATTTAAATGTGAGTAGTACAAGATGAACTTGTGAGTTTTCAATAGGATTTCAATAAAGAGAACCAGAAGGGGAGGAGAGAAGTAAATCAAAACTCAGAATTGTTTTTGCATTCAATGCAATGTGTTGATACCATAAAAATAACAAACAGAATGGTTAATAATTCTACTTGGAACAGTTTCTCAGGTTCCACATGAAGCAATTTGTACTGGATCCTATAGACTTACTGCCGCTTTTAAAGCAACACAAATTGCAGAAGATCAGAAATCACAAGACAAAACTGGATGTGGTGCAAAGCATTCTTGTAGAACATAAAACAGCTCAGCAAAGGAACAAGCCCTTTGGTCCACTACATCTCTGCAGAATCATGATGCCGTATTAAGCTAAAACTCTTCCATCTTGACATCCTTGTGAGGTTCAAGTAAGTCTTTTTTTATTTCCCTGTGAAACCCTTGCTTTTATCCAATACCATTCTGCAGAATATGAAGGATAAATGCACCCTGGCTAGCTGCTAAAGATCTATAAATCAAAGTAGCACAATACAGGTTTGTTACACTGAAGTTAAAGCAGAGATAGATTTGTATTACATCCTAATAAACTGATTAGTCAAATATCGGAAATAAATTTGCCTCATTTATTGAATTTGTTCTGTCTGGTTCACTAAAACCTTTTGGTCTCAGCTCAAGTATCAAACATGCATCACGAGTAAATAAAATCTGAAAGTGTTTAGATTCAAAGTCTGGGGGTTGGGAAAGGCACTGACACCAAATATTTGGTGCTGACCTTAAACATTTGTGCAGAATAAGAAAACAAGGCCAGGAATCAGTAAGAAGAGGTGGAAACAATGGGACTAGGCATGGATGGGCATTGCTTAAATTGAGGGCTACTGGTCTCTCCAAATCTCACATCTTTTGTCCTATACCTTATCACCTATTGGCCTTTCTATTAATCTTAAGATACATATCTGGCAATTCACATCTTGGAGGAACTTCTTGTGCAAAAGATCACTTCATTTCCTATATAATGATAGTGACGTCAATTCAAAAGTACTTCTTGGTTTTGCTGCTGAGGGACTTGAGTGAATGAATGTGGGTCGTCCTATCTCAATATATTTATATCCACTTACCAGCTAGCAAATGCAAATAATGGATAGGGTCAATCCAGTAACAATTCCTAAACATTCCATTTTCCAAAATAACTGTACCGCAAATGCACAAAGTAAAAAGTCAGCACATCTCTCTGTGATCTTTGGCTTGGCTTCGCGGACGAAGATTTATGGAGGGGTAATGTCCACATCAGCTGCAGGCTCGTTGGTGGCTGACAAGTCCGATGCGGGACAGGCAGGCACGGTTGCAGCGGTTGCAAGAGAAAATTGGTGGGTTGGGGTTGGGTGTTGGGTTTTTCCTCCTTTGTCTTTTGTTAGTGAGGTGGGCTCTGCAGTCTTCTTCAAAGGAGGTTGCTGCCCGGCAAACTGTGAGGCACCATGATGCACGGTTGGAGGCGAGATCAGCCCACTGGCGGTGGTCAATGTGGGAGGCACCAAGAGATTTCTTTAGGCAGTCCTTGTACCTCTTCTTTAGTGCACCTCTGTCACAGTGGCCAGTGGAGAGCTCTGTGATAATGTCAGAGCAATTACAAGAGGTAACATTGCCAAAAGGCCCTCGAGGCATTTCAACAGGGTGTGTGACTTTATCTCTAACTCTGTTGTGTAGAATTCTATGCCGAGGCAGTTTGTTCACTGCATCAATTTTAACGAACCTTCTCAACTGGAACATCGTAAAGTGGCCAATAAGTATGAGCAGAGGTATTTGCCTGGACATTTAAAAGGACAAGATTAATTTGCTCAATTTGTAATAATATGAAACCCAGGGGGGAAAAAATCTAATAAAAATAAAGGAAGAGCAATTGTTAAAGGAAACTGGAACCCATGATAAAAACTGACCGTTATTGCAAAATAAAAGTTATGGAATAATTCACTGTCCACTGAAGCTTACAATTCACATTCCAACTGTTAGATATGTACAAAATAAACAAATTCAAACCACTTACATAACATACGAGTTTTCTTAAGAAATATACAAGCTTGTAGTGTTGCTAGTGTCCAAGGTTTAATAATTCCTACTGCCAAACAAACGCGATAATGAATGGAAGAGGATTTCTTTTAGAGGCAGACAACGGGGGAAAAAAAAGGAATTTTTTTTTGTTTTTTTAAACTTGTTGCATATCTTTCCACTTCTATATTATAAATAACTAAGCTTCTTATGAGGAAGAATTATATTTTCTCTTTCTTTGGACTCAACCTAATAATAAAATATTACCTCAATCACTCAATTAAATGGTGTCTATGCACAATACAGGTTGTTCATTAATCGCTTTTATTTCACAAAATAGAACAAATGAAAATGAATGATGAATGCCTTCTGGTACTGCTGCAGAATCCCTGGTTGCTGTGTGTTAGAGCTTTCAGTACCTGTATTCTCATTACACGGTGATGGATCCAGAGTGATGGATTTTCAATTCAAGACTGGAAAGAAAGTTGCAAGTAGAATTGCACCTATTGCCTTGTCTACTCAACTGATGCACCTACATTTTATTGTGAGACACAGGCCCAAGTTTAGCTCCGAACACAAGCCCCTTTAACTTAGATGGGAAAACCTTGGGCCTCACCTGTGCAGCTTCCAATCTGTTACTCACCTATTTCTATTTGGAAGGAGCTACTACAATATACCTGAAGGTTCAGAAATGCTGGAGAAACTCAGCAGGTCTTGCAGCGTCCTTAGGAGTAAAGGTATATGACTGACAAAGAGATAGACAACAGACTCGCCAAGGCAAATAGTGCCTTTGGAAGACTACACAAAAGAGTCTGGAAAAACAACCAACTGAAAAACCTCACAAAGATTAGCGTATACAGAGCTGTTGTCATACCCACACTCCTGTTCGGCTCCGAATCATGGGTCCTCCACCGGCATCACCTACAGCTCCTAGAACGCTTCCACCAGCATTGTCTCCGCTCCATCCACAACATTCATTGGAGCGACTTCATCTCCAACATTGAAGTACTCGAGATGGCAGAGGCCAACAGCATCGAATCCACGCTGCTGAAGATCCAACTGCGCTGGATAGGTCACATCTGCAGAATGGAGGACCATCGCCTTCCCAAGATCGTGTTATATGGCGAGCTCTCCACTGGCCACTGAGACAGAGGTGCACCAAAGAAGAGGTACAAGGACTGCCTAAAGAAATCTCTTGGTGCCTGCCACATTGACCACCACCAGTGGGCTGATATCGCCTCAAACCGTGCATCTTGGCGTTTCACAGTTCGGCGGGCAGCAACTTCCTTTGAAGAAGACCACAGAGCCCACCTCACTGACAAAAGACAAAGGAGGAAAAGCCCAACACCCAACCCCAACCAACCAATTTTCCCTTGCAACCGCTGCAACCGTGTCTGCCTGTCCCGCATCGGACTTGTCAGCCACAAACAAGCCTGCAGCTGACGTGGACATTACCCCTCCATAAATCTTCGTCCGCGAAGCCAAGCCAAAGAAAAATATGACTGACATTTTGGACCTGAGCCCTTCTTGAAGATAACCTTGAAAAAGAGTTCATGCCCCAAATGTTAGTTATATATATTTATCTCCTACAGATGCTGTGATACCTGCTCAGTTCCTCCAGCATTTCTGTGCTTATACTACAATCAAAGTGTCAGCAGACTACTACAATATTCCTTGCAAAGATGGAAGATCATGGACCAGCTAAATAATAAAGGAAATTATGTATTCTAAACAAATGGTCCCTTTAGCCCCAGTGAATGTTATAGGAAGGTCCATTGATAAGTATTAAGGAAGACTGCAATGGAAGGGGTAATCAACATTTACTCTATGACAATAGCTATCAGACCTAGGAACTTGACCACCGAGTAGACAAGGCAATAGGTGCAATTCTACTTGCAACTTTCTTTCCAGTCTTGAATTGGAAATCCATCACTCTGGATCCATCACCATGTAATGAGAATACAGGTACTGAAAGCTCTAACACACAGCAACCAGGGATTCTCCAGCAGTACCAGAAGGAAGCTCACCACCACCTTAAAGCACTGAGTTTGAAAGACATGTCCATATCCTATAAATCTTTTTTTTTTAAAAAAGAACATTCCATACAAAATCTCAGTTTTGGAAAATGGAATGTTTAGGAATTGTTACTGGATTGACCCTATCCATTATTTGCATTTGCTAGCTGGTAAGTGGATATAAATATATTGAGATAGGACGACTCACATTCATTCAATCAAGTCCCTCTGCAAAGTAAGTGAAGTCCGACATTGTAAAACAGTAGAAACAAGATGAATAGCATCATTTAAGATATCAAAGGCTTTTTGCTTATCTTTCACTAGCTGAGGCTGACAATTCTTGATTGTAGTTTTGCTATAATTAGGCCAGCATATTGAATTATTTCTGATTTTACAAAAGGGAACATAGAACCACAAACAGACAGAACAACTGATTTGCCTTTGTTAGCACTTCAGAAGAATGGAATTGGATCACGCCCTGATTATTTTCCTGTAACTGCTGCAATTATGTTTTATATAATATTTATCCAATTTCCTTTACCTTAAATCTCTGCCCTTGGTTGAGAATTGTTTACTGTGTACCCCCTTTTTGAACACAATCAGAAGAGTTTCTCTCTATTTATCTCACTAAACCCATTGTCTGCTAAATGACAAGCTCTCAATACCTCCTTGACTCCAACCATCACCTTTTCAATTCTTATTATAAAAAATAACTGACTGTTTCAACACAGTGACTGTGGTAAACCACTGTATCTATGTTTGGGCATGCTGTATCTATGTTTGGATGTAGCCCCTTGCTGACTGTGCCTGAGGTTCCTCCCTCTGATTAAAGGTGATTGTGCCACAGCCCCCTGCTCAGTCCAGGACAGTTGACCAGCCTGGACGGACATCCATTCTGTTGTGAATAAAAACCCATCAGTTTCTCTGCAACTTCGAGTCTTTGAAGATAACCTTATTCATAACAGTCTTTTTGTATAATGGAGCAGATCTTGAAGCCAGAAAAGCTGGACCTCGACCCACAATCGCCTTACACATCCAACAGCTTCAACCTTTGTCTGTGTTCCTTCAAAGCGTTCCTGCACGCCTTGTCTGCTATTGTCCAATCAGAGCAGGGGTGTCAAACTCAAATTCACAGTGGGCCAAAATTAAAAACTTGGACAAAGTCGTGGGCCAAACTAAATATTTATTGAAAATTTTCAACAACATCTGCATGTTTTCTCTTCTTTCAACATATGTAATGTTAAACTTTCTCTTATTAAAATAAATGTTTAATAATAGTTTTGGTCAAACTCTTTCCAGAAGAAGCTTTAACAAATGAGAAATAAAATATTCAATAATAATATTTCTCTATAGCCTTTAAGCTCCTTTTAAATGTATTTTTTTTCACAAGCCAACAAGTCAAAAAACCAACAACTTGTTTCAATGACAAACAGGTTTGTCTTTTAAAATGATGAACATATAGTCTGCCTCCCACCTGTCCTGAAAGGTCCTGTTTTCTGTCTTTCGTTTGGCCATTTTTCGTAAGGGGTTTATTACATGTGAGTTGGGCGACAGGTCACAGATGCTAGTGAAAGTAAACAGAGGAGGTGGGGGCGATTAGCGGGCTGAGGGGCTGGCGCCAACGCATTTGCAAAGCATTCTGGGATTTGTAGTATTAGCTGTGCATGCACTATACTGGCGCGGCAGCCAGCGGGCCAGCTCTAATACATATTTGATATGATCTTGCGGGCCAAACATAATTATATCACGGTCCAAATTTGGCCCGCGGGCCTGAGTTTGACAATTGTGAATCAGAGGACGACAGGCTACAAATACTGTATTCCTGGGTCGGGGCCCTGGTATACTCAATGATCAGAGACACCCATTAGCAAAGGACAGACTGAAAAGCCAGTACCAGAGGAAGGTAAACGAGGTCGACACTAGGCACCTCCTGACTACCCATAAGCAAGGTGCGACGGCCGTGTTGAACAAGGAGGACCTGATCAGAGATGCCCATGTTATGGGCAGAAGATGAAGCTACATCCAGCAGAGACTGTTGGATCTGGCTAAGCTCAATTTATAGAAGGCAGTTGAGCTAGCGGACACGCTAGAGGTGGCTCTCCAAAACATAGGTGCATACTCAGTGCTACCGTGGGCACTGCCATCGATCCATCCATGGCTGCTGTACTCCACAAGCAACCAAAGTGCTATTCCTGTGGCCTGCTCAAATAGCTGAGAAAACGCTGCCCAGTGAAAATTGCAGTTTGTGCTAATTGTGGGAAGAAAGGACACTATGCTAAGGTGTAATAATCCGGATCACCTCTAAACCCAGCAGTACCATTTGCAGGCCTTGGGAGCCACCATCTTGGATGCCACCATCTTCCAAACCCAGCAACACCACGTGCGGGCCATGGGAGCCACCATTTTGGAAACAAATGCCCAAACACTTCACCATCAATGGAGCCCGACAGCAACTCAACACTGGCTTCCATTATACTAAGCCAAGGGAGCCCTCACCAACTCACCAGATAGATGATGAACATTGGAGTAAATGGTCATGTGATGAGCTGCCTGTTTAACAGTGGGAGCATGGAGGGCTTCATCCACCCCAGCACAGTGCAGTGCTACTCTGTCACGGTAAGACTAGTAAACTACAAAGTCTCTTTAGCCTCGAAGTCCCAAATGGCAGATATTTATGACTTTTGCGTAGTGAGTGACTGTAAGGAGCACAGACTACACAGACTTTAAACTCCCCATGATGCCACAGCTTTGTGCTGCCATGCTGCTGGGGTTGGACTTTCAATGCCATCTTAAGAGTGTCATGATGGAGTACGATGGGGTCCATCTTTCTTCCCCCCCCATTTGTAACCAATTTTAAAACCACCCACTGCAGTCCATCCACAGAAATCCCCCCCCACCCGACTCTCCTCCCATTGTTTCCAGCCAGAAACGCACAGATTGCTCACTGCACATGACCTGCAGCCTTTCAACCCTCAAGATCACCCCTCCACCGCTGTTCACTAACCTCCCCCTCCAAATGTAAATCTGTGACCACCAAAAGTAGGCGATACAGTGCCGTCACCATCTCAATTCTTAATGGAAAAAAATAACTGGCTGATTCAACACAGCGATATAGTGCATTGGATATTAAATGATCTAACAAAATTATCAACAACATAACAAAGTTGACAGGTGTGAAAGCTATACAAGGAGGCAAATGTCCATGCACATGATGGGGTTGATCAATTTTGAGGAAAGAAATACAAAGGTTGCAATCCCAAACTCTACCACAAGGACTGCATGATGAAGTGCATACAGTGTGTCTAGCTGGACCTGGTAGGTACAGCTACAATAAATAAGATTTCTATTTCATTACAAAGGAAGCAGAATGAAAAACAATACATCATGATACCTTGACTGACAATAGAAGACACCAACTTGCATTGCCACATTTCCTGAATAATGTATTTGAAAGCTGCTTTCTTCCACCACTAGTAGATATACTTAAATATGGGTAGCAGCCATTATTAGGCGAGGTAGTAATGGGGTTAGCTCTTGCGCCCTTTATAGTTGAATTGTGTCGACATCCACAACTCTGGACTCCACGTTAAAAGTTATTTGAAGGAGACTTCAAACTGTCAAGATTTAGAACAGCAAAAGGGGATGAAAGATTAGAATTTTTTTCCCCCAACAACTACTCTACCCAGACAGTAATCAAATCATAGGAAACAATTTTAACACACGAGACAATCAACATAACAAGGGGATCTGCGTGTTCTTTCTGTAAGAGGACAGAGTGTTTTATAAACCCAATCTAACCTATTATGTGGCATTTAATTTTATTTGTTCTGGAAGTTGTCAGCTGGTGAAGGACATTCAAGATTCAATTTATTATCACAGTAATAAAACAGCATTGTATTACCCAAAATTTATTTTTGCCTGCTGCAAGGCAAACAGATTTGCCACCAGAAGGAATGACCAAAGTGCCTCTTACAGTTCTTAGACTTGCAGTCAGGGAGAGGGAGAGAGGGAGAGAGGGAGAGAGGGAGAGAGGGAGAGAGGGAGAAAGGGAGAAAGGGAGAAAGGGAGAGGGAGACACAGACAGACAGACAGACAGAAAGACAGACAGACAGACAGACAGACAGACAGACAGACAGACAGACAGACAGACAGACAGACAGACAGACGAGCCTAAACCAGTGGCAGCCCGAGCTCCAGATCCAAACCTCCAACATTGTCAGGAACTCTTCCACGCCTTTGGCACCTCCTCGCATCCCAATTCAGATACCTGGCACCCCTCCAGCCCATAGTTTCCATGGGTTCCTCGCCTCGAGTCTCCAGCAGCCCACCGCATCCACTGCTCCTCAGCCTCTGAGCACCCCCCCCCCCACCTGCCTCCACCACTGGTCCGCCACTGTGGTCACTGTCCTCCCAGGTCGTCTCCTCCACTTCTCCCTCTCAAACCAGAGGGGGGAGAGGGGTGGTGGTGGGGGAAGTGATCTTCCCGTCCTCTGGTGCCCTGCTCCAGTCTTCTGCTTCCCTGGAGTCTGCAGCACCTCATGGCTGATGCAGATTAATAGGCGCCACCATCTTGGGTGCAGACCTGCCGTCGCAGGATTTCAAATTAAAAACTCCCTTCAGCTCCCTCAGTGGGCCATTCCAAGCCCTCTCGTAGCTGACGGCAGTCGACTGGGTGGCTGGACCCCGCAGGAGCGCAGCATCTCTACCCCTTCACTCCACGCGGGTTCGTACCCATGGCAGCGCCGCCGCTATCTTGCCTACCGTTAGGCTGATCCTCATAATTTAGGTGTAAGAATATGAATTTCAGACCATGGATAGATATTTGTTTCTCTCTGGTCATCTGCTTGCCATTCACTTGCATCATAGAATCTAGTTTCTCCATAATTATCAGCAGGTTGATGCAAGGTGGTCTCATTTCCACTGCTGTAGCTGTTAATGGCCACAAGGAGATCAGCACTGTCTCTGTATCGATTCTCTTCACATCTCACAAAAGAGCAGTAAAACCAGTACACAAGCCCTGTCTGCCTACAATATAAAGCGCACAATGAAGGATAACCCATGTAAAACACCCTCAGTAACATTGTCCTTTCCCTTGAGACAGCAAATAGATGCCTTAAATTTTTTTTTTTAATTTCTATTGATCCATACAAAAGCTAATAATCAAACTATTTATGAGATGTATATTATTTTAATCTCTAACATTGGACTTTATCATTTACATTCTGCCTTTAAAAACAGCAGAAATAATCAACTGATTTATTATGTTCTGCCTTAGCTTTACCATGTCAATACACGACACCAAGAAATGCCATCACATGGCTCAGAGATCAAAGAAGCCTCTTGAATTGAATCACTTTCAAACTGAGTTACTGTCTTCTCCAGGTACCAAACTATTTACTTTAAACATAAAGAGCTTAACATTGCAACGTTCGATTCACATGAGGAAAAATCTGACACTATTTAGTTCGGTATTTTTCTAATTATGTCCACAGTTCTCACACTGAATTATTCAGACGTCAAAACAGAAAATGCTGGTGGCTCTCAAGAGATCAGACAGCATTTGCGTGGAGTGCTTCAGTCAACGACCTTTCATCAAAATTAGCTGAACCTTATTGTCCTAAAACTCAGTTTCTTTCTCCAGAGATACTGCCGAACCAGCTGAGTGTCTCCAGCATTGTCTGCTATTGTCAGCATTTGCAGCTTTTGGCTGTTAAAATATTCAGAATTGATTGCTCCATAAAGTTTCACAATTTCCTGTCAGTATTACATGATCAAAATTGATTGTTAAACACATTTTAAAAATTGCATTAAATTTATCAGTTGTCCAGTACAGTTGAAACAAGCTCCTGCATCAAATGGGTGGCACAGTTAGCATAATGTTTAATGTAGCACTGTTACAGCGCCAGCAGCTGGGGTTTGAATCCCACATTGTCTGAAAGGAGTTTGTATGTTCTCCCTCCTTTGAGTGCTCCGGTTTGCTCCCACCATTCGAAAAAGCATAGCAGGGGTGTAGGTCAATTGGGTGCAATGGGCTCATGGGCCAAAACTCTGTTGTTGTAGAGTCGAATTTTAAATAAAGACAAAAAAAATTATAGTGCTCTTATACATCCACAATGTTTGCTCCGGTCCTTTAAAAGGTCCGCACAAATACTTGTCCCCTTCAGCAAGAGAATTCATTGATGTATATCGCACTGCAAATAATTTTGAGGTAGTAATGGAACTAGATACTGAGAAACTTAAGTATATTCCCACCACCTGTTGTTCCCTGCTCCTAATTGTGTCCATGCTATTAACAGGACCTTTCATTTGGTTTTACCTTGGACCAACCAGAACATTGAACACTACAGCACAGTACAGGCTCCTCAGCTCATGTGGTGCTGATTCATATATACCTACAAAAACTAAACCATTCTGACCTCACATCCCACTATTTTCCTTTAATGCATTTGCCCAATAGTCTCTTAAATGACCCTACTGTTCCAGCCTCCACCATCAATGCATTCCAGATACCTGCAATTCACTGTGTAAAAAATCTCAACTCTGATGTCTCCCTGAAACTTTCCTCCCTTCAGTTTGTACAAACTCTCATACAAAGGATTCCCTCAGTGTTGACACCTTGCCCATTACTTTATACCTTTAGGGTGGCTTTCCGCCGTAATTCATAAACCAACAAATGTCAAAGGGAAATAAAGCAATGATATTCTACCATGGAAGGAAATTTATTTTTCCACACTGCAAGATGTAATTGCATCAAAACTCCAACTACCATATATTACACCATCACCATTTAACACCATCATCCCATCAAAACTGATCAGCAAACTCCAAGACCTGGAGCTCAATACAACACAGTGTAATGGAATCATGAACTTCCTCACCTCCAGAACACAATCAGTGAGGATTGGTAAGAGCATCTCCTCCAAAACCTTCATCAGAACTGATAACCACAGGGCAGCGTTCTTAGCCCCTTGCTCTATTCATAAAAATGCAAGAAATAGGAGCAGGACTAGGTCATCTGGCCCATCAAGCCTGCTCCACCATTCAATATGATCATGGCTGATTTGATGATAGACTCGTCTCCACCTACCTGCCTTTCTCCCATATCCCTTAATTCCCTTACTATGTAGAACTCTATCCAACCTTGAATAAGTATATTTACTGAGGTCACTTCCACTGCTTTAATGAGCAGTGAATGCCTCAGATTCAATACCCTCTGGGAAAAGCAGTTCCTCTTCATCTCTGTCCTAAATTTAGTACCATGAATTTTGCAGCTATGTCCCCTAGTTCTAGTCTCCCCTACCAATGGGAACAATTTACCGACCTCAATCTTATTTATGCCTTTGATAATTTTATATGTCTATACAAGATCCCCTCTCATTATTCCAAATTCCAGTGAGTACAGTCCCAGACGACTTACCCTATTTATGGTTTCTTACAGTGTGGTCAATTATAACTTGTTGCTAAAAATGAACACTATGTGAATATTTATTCTATTCTTCAAGGCTCAAATTTTTTTCTAGAGATCATTATTCTTGAATATATGCTATGCACTTGCCATTTGAATATAGCAAAAGTATAGATTGGGCCTGGATAAATTGCTGGTGAACAATGAGGGGACTAAATCAGCAGGCCACTGGTCTGAGTCCATTTCATTAGTGAATCAATTAATAATTTGACATGAGATGGCAGAGTAGATAGTGGTCTATGATGAATGACTATTAGGGCAGACCTACCTCAATTAAACAAATGAGTCTGTGTGCTTCACTGAGACATGGCTGAATGAGAGTATTCCGGACACAGCGCTATAGCCCAAAGGCTTCCCATTCCACCACATGGAGGGGACACTGGCATCAGGCAGTGTTTACTTCCTCATAAATTTATCATGGTGCATAAAGGTGAAGGATATGTCCTGCTTCCCCAACCTGAAACATCTGGCAATCAAGTATCCATTCTATCTGTTGAGGGAGTTCTCTGCCATCATCCTAGTCGCGATGTACATTCCACCTCCGACTAACATCAGGCTAGCACTGAAAGAACTGAGCAATGTAATCGGCAGCCATGAGACTGTTGCATTCCTGATTATTGTAGGCGACTTCAAGTAAGACAACATGAAGAAATCTCTGACAACATATTATCTGCGCAATCAGAGGACTCAACTGCTACACCACCATCAAGAACGCCTACCAAGCCATCCCATGCCCACACTTAGGCAAGTCTGATCATCTGGCTGTACTTCTACTCCAGGTGTGCAAGCAGAGACTGAGGACTGCAGCACCAGAAGTGAAGACACTGGAGATATGGTCAAGTAAGGCAGAGGAGCACCTACAGGACAGCTTTGAATCGGCGGACTGGACCATATTCAAGTACACATTTTCAAACTTGAATATGTCATGGTTATCACCGACTTCACCAGGACCTGTCTGAATGAGTGTGTGCCCACCTGCACATACCATGAGTACCTAACCAAAAGCCATGGATTTGCAACCTACTGAGGGCAAGAACAATTGCATCTTGGACCAGTGAGCCAGATCGCCACAAGAAGTCCAGGTATGACCAACAGAGAGCTATCTTAGCAGCAAAGAGGCAACTCTGATGAAGCCAAAAATAGAATCAGATATCGACCAGCTATGGCAGGGCTTGCAGGCCATTACATCCCACGAGGTGAAGCCTGACATCATAAATGGCTGTGATGCTTCATTAGCCAGTCAACTGAATAACATTTATGCTCGCTTTGAACAAGAGAATTCAATAGTACCAGCGAGAACCTTGCATGAGTGGAAAAGCTCTGATCTCTGTCTCTGAGGCTTACATCAGAATATCTTTCAAAAGGATGAACCTGCCAAGGCAACAGACTCTGATGGCATACCTGGTAGGGTTCTAAAAATCTGTGCCAACCAACTTGTCAATGTTCACAGACATTGTCTATCTCATTGCTGGAATTGGGGGGGGTTCCCACCTGCTTCAAAGAGGCATCAATCATCCCAGAGCCCAAGAAGCGTATTGTGAGCTGTCTGAATAACCATCACCCAGTAGCACTCACATCTACCATGAAGAAATCGTTTGAGAATTTGGTCAATGCCAAGATCTGGACCCACTGCAATTTACCTACTGTCACAATCACTCCACAGCAGATACAATCTCACTGGCTCTCCACACAGCCCTGGATCACGTGGACAACAGTTACACTTACATCAGACTGCATTTCATCGATTACAACTCAGCTTTCAAAACCATCATCCCCTCAGTACTGGTCAGCAAGCTTCAAATCCTGGGCCTTTGCACCTCCTTCTTGACTTTGTCATTAGAAGAGATGACTCCAGTGATGGAATGACATAATTTTCTGACTTTATGGAGACCAACCAGAATGGAGTTTTACATTTATTCTGGAAATGATGATCATTCACGGGTTAGTTAATCCTCCTTGCCCCCATTTTCATAGGTCTGTAATTGTCAGAAAACATTTATCTGTGGTGTGGATGTGCTAAAATGGATTCCTGTGTCATTTCAATGTGGTTGCTTTCCACATTTCTGAACAAATAAACATCCCAGAAAGCCCTTTCTAATTTTTTTTTTCCATCAACATCAGTGTTTCTGCTGGCTGACTAAACAGCAGGAGGGTAGAACTTAAAGTGAGGATCCACAGACCGCTGTGCAACACTGGCAATACGAGGTGCATGTGGCAAAGGATCGAGACTATTATAGATCACAAGTCAATCTTGCAAGGATAATGGTGCCTCCCATCTGGACAGACTGAACATCTTCTATGCATGGTTTGATGAGAAGAAATGGATGACACCAAAGGAAGCTCTGTGTCCCCCTGATGAATTGGCTGCCTGCATAGCCAGAGCCAAGGTGATGAAAACCATATCCAAAGTGAATTCAACACCCCTCTCTGTAACTGGATCCTGGACTTCCTAATGGAAAGACCACAGTCTGTCCAGCTCAATAGCAGAACATCAAGCATTGTCATGCTGAGTACTGGCGCAGCTCAGGGCTTTAAATAACTGAGCCTCCATTGCCTTCCAAGATTGAGAAGTCTGGGGACTCTTCAATTCCTAATTTCAGTCCTCTTTATCCTTGGACAGTTATGAAAACTAAACTCCTCAGCAGGGGATTTACTCTGTCGATCCCTTTAAGAATTTTGTTTGTCACCGTTCATTTTCTGACACCTAAAGAATGAAGAGCTCGCTATTCACTCACAACTCATTTGACAGATCTGCCATACCAGGAAAAAGGCTGGTCAATCTTCACTGCAGAGCAACTGTATCTTTTATCACCTGATATGTGCACATAATATTCTAGGTGCACATAATATTCGAGGTGTGGGCTCACCAAGGCCAAATATAATTGCAGCAAAAGGGCTTTACTCTGGTTCTCAAATCCATTTGCAATAAAAAGCCAATACCCTGCTTACTTTCCAACTTTCTGCTGTATCTGCATGTCAGTTTTCTACAGTGACTTCTGTAGAAGGTCAGAGAGGTCCCTTTGAACAATTTCTCATCATTTAAAAAACAATTAGCCATGTTATACATACATTAATACAGCTCTTCAGAGGCCAATGGATAATTCTCATCAATATTTTCTGTTCCTGCTGTTCTTATCTCTACCCAAACCAATTCAAATGTTATACCATGATCTGCCAAGTCAAAGCTTCCCTAATTACAGCATTGATGTCAGCTCTCATTAACAGAGTTATACCGCCAATTTTTTGCCTGACCTTCAAATTGCTGTGTACAGATAGGTCTATTTTATGCACCAGAGGTCTAGATACAAAACTGTTTGAACTTAAATTCATTTGTCCAATGGCTTAAATCATTGTCCAATGATTTATATTTTTGTCATTTTAGCAATTAATATAGTTCTGAAACCTTACTGACTGAAAGTAAAATGTGATCTTCTCAAGGCTATCAAGAAGACCATGAAGGAAGACCAAGAAACTTTCTTGAGAGCATGATCTCATGAGAGCATAGTAGACAATCAGTGACTATGGAAAGGTGTGCATGCTATCACAGTGTACAAAGGAATGCTGGACATTCCCCAATGAACTTAAGGCAAGTTCCCCAATGAGCTTAAGGGAATATAAACTCCATGACCAGGGAATCAATGACACAGTGACATCTATCTCAATAATTTCACGCACTCCTGTGCCCATGGTCACCACTGTTGAAGTCAGGTCAACTTTCAGAGAGTGAACCCATGGAAAATGATTGGCCCAGATAAAGTCCCTGGACACATTTTGAGGGTTAGTGGAGATCAATCAGTGGGATTATTCACAGATATCTTTACTCTCTCCTGACACAGGTTATAGTTCCCACCTATTTCAAAGTCATCAATATGCCAGTACCAAAGAAAAGCACAACAATGGGCTGAAATGACTACCTCTGACATCTACTATCATAAAGTGCTTTGAGAGGCTGGTCACGGCTCACATCAACTCTGTCTCCCAACCAGTCTTGACCCACTTCAATTTGCCAATTGTCCAAAATAATTCCACGGCAGACACCATCTCCCTGGCCTATAACTCTTCTCTGGAACTCTTGGATGTCAAGATTTCAAACTACTGTTCATTTGGTTGTAGCTGTGCTTCTATGCCATATCCCTGGTAAACATCCCCAAACTTGGGGATTTTGGCCTCAGCATCCACTTCATCTAACAGACCACAATCAGTGAAGATGGTAGAATGTGCACTCAGTCTTCTTATACTATGCTCCCTCTGTACCCACAACCCACAAATATCATTCCAACACCATCTTTAAATTCACTGATGACACCATAGTCACAGGCTATCAGAGGAGATGAAAGAGAGGAAGGAAATTGAGTCAAGTAGCATGGTGGTAAGATAACAACATATCTCTCAATGTCAGTAAAACAATGGAGTTATAAACTTGAGGAAGAGGGATGGAGATAATTCTCGTGACCACATCAATGGCACTGAAACAGAGACAGGAAAAACAACTTTAAGTTCTTGGGAGTAAAATTTCCTGTGACCTGACCTGGACTAGCTATGTTGGTGTGAGTCAAGAAACACCACCAATTCCTTTATTTTCTCAGAAAACTCAGGAAGTTTAGCACATGCTCCATCTACTACGTCTAGAAGTGCGCCATCCAAAATATTCTGACCTGATGCATCACAGAGAGGGACAGAAATTTCTCTGCCCAAGATTGGAAGAAGCTACAGAAGACTGTGAATGCAGTTCAGAACATCGTGCGGTCCTCTCACCCCTCCAACTCCATCCACTGCCCAAGATAAGCAGCCAGCATATGGAAGGACTCATCCCACATCAAACACATTCTCTTCTCCCTCCCTCCCCCACCCTATCCCCATTGGGGAGAAGGCTTAAGAGTGAGAAATCATGCATCAGCAGGCTTTCTTCCCTTCAGTTAAAACTCAGCCAGTGTCGCAGCATCCAGACGAGGTAAACATATATTACCGATGTTTCGAGCCTGAACCCATCCTCGACGTGGGAGACAAGCCTCTGAATTAAAGACTGGCAAAGAAAGCAGGAAGAATGAGAGTGGGAGGAGAACAGACTAACAGAAGAAGGTGTTAATTGGGTATGAAAGGAAAGATGAGAATTGATTTTGGCTCTGTAAAAAGAAATAGACAAAAGGGATGGAGACAGAGACAAGGAAGAAGATGGGTGGGGTGGGAGTTCAATAGAAACAAGAGAAGTCAATGTTAATGCCATTTGGTTTGAGGTTGCCCAGACGGAGATGTTGTTCCTCCAATTTGCGAGTAATCTCTATCTAGCAGTGCATGAGACCATGGACTTTCCTCCTATTGTATCCAATTTGAACCTTTTGTCGGTTGATTTGTATTCTTCCCCCATTCTTTTCTAGCCTTTAATTCAGAGCCTTGTCTATTGACACTCACACCTTTAGGAAGGGCTCAAGCCCAAAACATTGGCAATATCTCTTACCTCCTACGGACGCTGTGAGACCAGCTGAGTTCCTCCAGCATTTCTGTGTTTTGACTATAATCACAGCATCTTCAGACTTTCATGTTTCAGCCATCAGGCTCCAGAGTCAACCTGACAACTGGAGGCTCATACAGCCCTCCTTATGTATTAATTGATCTTTTCACTATGCTGCTGTGCTCTGTATTTATGTTCTTGCTCTCCTCTTTAAGGAGTTGCTTACACATTAAAGTTGACTTACCAATTACTTGCAGAAGAACCCCGCTCACTACTCGAGGTACAAGGAATTTGAACTACATGTATGCAACATTGCACTATCACTGTGTAAAGTTATATGTCAAGAATTTGCTCTTATTGTGGCACATTGATAGAATGTTACAATTATCTTATATTTTAAACACTTGCAGTATCAAACAAATACTGTTCTGTCGACATTATGGAGGACAACATCAACAACGTTATTGCATTAATGTCATAATCAAACACAGCCAAAAATAGATCTGGAGAACACTATTATACTAATCTATATAGGTTATATTTTCTGAAATATTATTAAATTTAAATCAATAAAATTGCACAATGTTATAGATTATATCGATTTGCTCCAGAAATGAATAGCAATTCAATTACAGAAGAGAAAAATGAAGAAAAAATAATCCTCCAAAATGGTGCTTTGGTTGAATTTATTTCATCTTGCCCATAATATAAAAAATATAACAGAGCTATAATTTCAAACATGATACTGACCTTTATTTCATGGGTTAAAGCTAGTTCCACCATCTGACTGAAAGACTGACTAAACGATGTCAGGGTTTCAACAATCTCAGGTTTCATAGGTGCTAACGTTATTTCATCTGCATCATACTTAAAACTGTGAGGAAAATGTTTGGAAGAATGTTAAGTCACAGTGGCAAAACAAATTATATTTAATATTTATATTTAATTTTCAAACTGACAGCAGGACAGGAAAAATGATCCTTTTCTTCAGCTGAAATCACAACAAATCAATTAAGTTACATAAATGGTAGCTTTTGCTTTGTAAGAATAAAATTCACTCTATCACAGATTTAAAAAGTATTAAATGTTAACACCATTAACTATTCATATTCATTTTGCTCTTCATAGCTTCTCTTTTTTTTAATATCTTGATGTGTTTTTCAAGTATGTAAATAGCTTCATCTTTGATCAAAGAACTTGCATGAGAATCCTACTGCAACTATTCATGTCCCGACATAATGGCTTAATTCAGTGAAACCCCTGGTATCCAGAATTCAAGCAATCGGCAGCATCAAAAAAGAAAATAAATACAAACTAAATAATAGGTAAAAATACACATTTAAAATGTTAAAAGTAAATGTTCTCTGAATTGATACTTAAACATTTGGTGAGGATGGGGGCAAATATTCAGCCAGCAAAGTGCTTTGTCACCATACGGAAGGGCCCATCCCACGTCAAACACCTCCCTCTTCTGCCACCCCCAAAAAATTAGGAGAAGGCTTGTGTTTTAATTAGCTACTGTAAATTGCCCCTTTGTGTGGGTAAGGGACATCAAAATCAAAGGGAAGTGAGAGTTATAGAGAGAGGAAACAAATTGCAAGCATTTAGGAAAACGAGGGGAAAATGGGATTGATCAGCTGAAACCATCATTTGCCTGATGATCAACTGGCCTTCTGCTGTGCAATGTATTGAGGTTTTTTTTGAGGACATGGCATTCCTGATTTTGGTTTACATTTCAGCTTGCTTTAAGTTTGGATGAAGGGTCTTTGACTTGAAACATTTTCCATTTATTTGGCAACAAATGCTATTTGACCAGTTGAGCTTCTCCAGCATTTTCTGCTTTTATTATTAATGTTTTCAATGTTCTTCATTGCTTTTGTGTTGAAATATGCAGCAAATTTCTCACAGTAGCTTTGATAAAGTATAATGAACACCAGATCAAGACATTTTAACTATGTTTTAACCACACAATGATTAACATTAGCTCTTACTCCACAATTAAGTTCCAAACGTCAACATTTATTGAGGAATCTGTCAATTTATAGGTTCATGGGCAAGTCTCCAAAATAGTTATTGTATGCTTCAACTCATTGAAACTGTTAGTTACTCTCAGGTGTATTACAAAATTATATCTTTATTTTACCTATTAACATATGTCAGGGTAAATCAATGTCTTCCAGCTGCCAGATAAAGTGTGAGGCATTTTGCAATACGAAACAAAGTGGAAAGTTGTATTCAAGAAGTCAAAGAAAGAAAGATTTCAAAATAAAGGCTTGAAGTGTAGACTGGAGAAACCAGAAATGTACCTCTCAGTTAATGTGGTCAGGTTTGTGCATTTCTCCATTAAAATCTTCCCAAACTGTTGAGAAATTAAAAAAGAACACATACTTGAGCAAAATGAAAATACCACAAAATATTACAACTGAATTCTGCTTAACATTAATATTTAGGCATTCCTCAACTGTTTTTGTAATATTTCAGTTAATCACTTTATATATATTTATATATACACACACATTTGCACAATCTGTAACAGGATATTGGGATGGGTTTAGTTTTACTTGCGAGAAACAGAATCAATCTTTGAATCAATGATCTTTCATCAATATCAAAGCAATATCATTTACCATAATTTTCATTCTATGTCTACACCATCAGGCTATGAATAAAAGTCAGACAGATATGAAAAAAAAATCATGAACAGAAATTCCTGGAAACTCTCAACAGTCGGGTAGCATTGGTGAAAAAGAAAGAGTGAATAATATAATTGGTTTTCTGGGATATAACATTTGGATTTTAGAAAGAAAACATAGTATTGATAATTAGAAAGGCCACTTTTATATGGTTAAGGTCATTTATTAAAAATAACTTCATTTAATAGATTACTAAAAAATTGTATTAAGAGCATTTGTATAGCAATTTTCCTTTAAGTGTGCCTGTAAGGCAATTGAACTATTCTTTGAGCAACAAAGGTTTCATTTTTAAGTCACAGGCAGTATAGGACTAAGTTATTCAAGGTTGAAAAAAGTTTTAAGCCAAGGGAACACTCAACCCAAGGAAGGAAACAGATTGAGACAAAGATCATGCTTCTGACACAACCAAACAGTGAAAACATGCTCATACAAATGTTGAGGACTTTGTTACATTGCTTTCTGGTGGTTGATGCACAAAAGATTCCCATTTCAGAAAGTAGAGCTATGCAGTCAGGTTTGATGAAGTTATTCCCATGAGTCTGAGTGTTCTCATGAAGGAGGAAAAAAAGTTTGCATTGCAATTTTTTTATTTCATCTCATCATAAGTCAGTGAGGGGAAGCATTATAGTCTCCAATTAAATCTGTATCAAATTTCAACACAGCATTGGTTGTTTATTTAATGCAATACCACTCAGCTAATTAAAGTGTATCTTGAATGATTTTTTTTCCTTTCACACAATAAGCAATTACTAAGAACAAGGTCGTGGTCCTTGAATCTACATAGTTAAAACTATAATGTTGACAACTGAACATCTGACCTTTCAAAGCATTTATTTCCATCTGTCCTACTATCAATAGCAGAGCATTTGTATTTGAAATGTTGTTTGGATTTCGGTATTCCCAAGTCTAACATAAATATTATTTATTAGTACTTACAAATCATGTGAGAAGTAATTTTGAAGTGAGATTTAAATCTTTTAACATAACAGAGAACAGAATAGAAAGAAACAATCAATTCCTGTTGTAAGCTATTTCACTGTTTTTTCAGATGGAGAAATTTTTGCCCTCAAATTGATTGTTGCATTTCAAATAAATTTTAAGTTTTAATGCAGATAGTTGCCTTTATTTTCCAGTATCATCATTGCCCTTCTCAAATTGTCTCACCAACGAGGAAACCCAAGAATCATAAGGAATGTACATTAAATGCCAACTTTACTAACATTTCATCCACATACACTGAATGAATAAAAACATGTCAGTTTTTTTTTTAAATGATTGATCATTCTTAGGCAAGGCATTAAATAATTATCAAACGGAATCTGACACTTAGGAGTTCTATGTGGAAGTATTTGAAGAAAGCAACCAGAAGCTTGATCAACAAGACAGATTATATAAGGGAGAGAAGCAGAAACATTTAGGGACTAAATTCCAGAGCTTAGACTTTGGCAGCTGAAGCAATGATGGCCAGTGTTGGAATCATTTCATTCAAGGATTTACAGGCAACCAGAGATCTTGAATATTTGTAGAGCAGGGAAGGTCATAGAAGTAGAATAAGGGAGGCGATGAAAGGACTGAAGTACTGGTCTTAAAAGTTTGAAATAGTTGTTTTCTAGAATTAGAAGCTAACACGTCAATAAGCACATATGTGAAGATACATCACTACTACATTAATTTAAAATTATCAAAAGGAAAAGCCATCTCACCCAGAGTACACATCCCATTGGCATGTATTGCCACAACCAAGCTTCCAGTGTACAGATTCCAGCTAGTCCTTTTTGCCAATTCAAATCCCATCACTGATAATATGCTAAAGGGTAACAAAACAATGCAAAAACAAACCACACAGCCCATTAAAATCTAACACTTTAGTCTTGCGCCAAACTTGGCATGCTCTAGAATTTAGAACAGAGATGAGAAGATGCTTCTCTAGCCTTAGGGTTTTAAGTCTCTACCCAAGAAAGCCACGGAGAATCATTTGCCGAGGAGAGTCAGATGAAAGGTTAAAAGATGCCTACAGGATTTAGAGAATCAAAGGACTCATGTTTACTGCAAAAAAAATAGATCCAGGTAAAAGCTCAGAACATTATCTTATTAAAAGCCAGAACAAAATGGCTGACTCCTGGTTTCATTATCATTTTTAGGAAATTATTCCATCAAGTAACTTTTTTTTAAAATCTGTAAAAGTGATGTTTGCTGCAGATGTGTTATTTTAATAATTGAGTCATTTTATAAATCAGAAGAATTAGTAGCATTTTTCTAATAACTTATTTGTTTTCATGATTTCTTTTGCTGTTTCCTTGCTCAGTTATCCGTTTTCAGAAGAGGTGTTAAAATGATTTTGATCATTGCAGATCAGTTTATGTCAATGACAGATTAAACTAAAAAAAAACACTTCACAAGATCATGGAGCAATGTGATCCAGATCTGCTTTAATGATGATTAATAATCTGCTTTATTAATCATGCACCCCAAAAAAGTGATTTTAGCTCTTATTCTTATTTGATGATCATCCAAACTTGTAAGAATGCTTCACAATTAAATGTTAAATGTCTATTCATCAGGACGGTTCCTACGTGCTCCAAACACAAAGGCTAAACTTCCTATTGTTCAATGTCAGTACAGATCGCTTACACTCAGAAAATGAAAGCTGGACAAACTGGATTCTTGTACTAAATTTAGGGACAGAGCCATCAAACCTGAAGACCTTGACAAATGGAGAACCTTGATAAAGTTTTTGAATTAATAAATTAGGGCAAATTAAATTTGGCACAAACCATTATTAAACTGTGATAGTACAGATTCTATCACCAATGTGTATATGTACAGATGATAGTGTAGGATGACTGTGATTGGCTGAGAGTGTAGCCACACCTACTGGCAGGTCTTAAAGGATTGCTCCTAGCCAGACCAGGTCATTCTGGACTCGTCGATCTACACGTGATACGCTCCAGTCTTCTAGTTAATAAAAGCCTTGGTTTGGATCAACAAGTCTTTGGTTCTTTCGACACGCTCTACATAAACATTTAGATAAAGAGTTGGAATGAATAAATTGAGTGAATTGGTAAAAATTCAAGAATTACAATGGCATGATTTTTGCCCCATTAAATGATTGTGAGCAAAGTGATGAGCTAAAAGCTTGTAGTGTGGTTGATGACCAAGGAGTTACGTGGCATTTGTGAAGATGCAAAATGCTTTGGATACAAGTTCAATTATAGTCTTCAAAGCAACAAAAAAAATGACAAGCCCCTGAGATGGGTTAACAGACTCTTAAGGTAAAGGGAGAAGATGGATAATCTCAGATCCAACAGATGATAAATGAAGCAAGCATGTATGATTCAAAAGACAACCATAACTTCCATCATAAGCCAAGCAATGACAACAAGACTAAACCAGCAAAAGACAATAATTACTATCAGTCTGAGAATCAATTTTCTTGGAGAAAAGTCTGTAGAAAAAGCAGCAGCACCAGGCACAACTAAAAATTAATGAGTTCTCACCAGTGAAGCTGCAATACGGAACCCTGGATATCAGTAGGTAATAGATAGAGCTAAAGAGCCTCACAAAGATCATGTTGAAGCTCTACCATTCTACCACAACCCATAGTGAACACCAGTGGCCAATTAAATAACTATCAGAAGAGGAGACCCCATTAACATCCAAACCACTGCCTCAGGAATGCTGACTAAAAATCTATAAAGAATTCACCACCACATTCTACAATAAATGCAGATAGATGATCATCTTGACTTCCCCCAGAAGCACCCCACCATCACAGAAGCCAGCATCCAAGTAATTTGATTCACTCCAAGTGATATCAAGAAAAGGTGAAACCAGAGAGCAGTACCTATGGGACCAGACAAAATCGCGAATGTGGAAATTAAGACCTGGAAAAAATCTTTCAGTGTGGATACAATGCTGGCATCTACTCAACAAAATGGAAAATTGCCCAGGTATGCCTTGATCCCAAGAATCCAATCTAATCAATTATTTAGCCTGCATTCAGTCATCAGCCAAGTGATGGGAATTATTGTTAGCAGTACTATCAAGCCATACTCACTCACTGTAATGCGCGTCGAAAGAACCAAAGACTTGTTGATCAAAACCAAGGTTTTTATTAACTAAAAGACTGGAGCATATCACAAGTAGGTCGACCAGTCCAGAATGACCTGGTCTGGCTAGGAGCAATCCTTTAAGACCTGCCAGTAGGTGTGGCTACACTCTCAGCCAATCACAGTCATCCTACACGACCATCTGTACATATACACATTGGTGATAGAATCTGTACTATCACACTCACCACAGCTTCCTTCCGATCCCCAGTTGGGATTTGCCAGTTCTGTTGATAGCCTTACCCCAAACATGGACCAAAATACTGAGCTCAGGTGAGAGCGATGATTCTTGAAATCAAAGCAGCACTGGACAGAATGGTATCAAGCCTGGGAAAACTGAATTCCACAGAGAGTCATGCCTTGTGAAAAGGAAGATAGCTGTAGTTGTCAGAACAATCCTAGCCTCAAGTCACCAGTGCAAATCTATTCAAACATTTTCATAGATTCCTGCTGTCTTCTGGTTCTTCATTACGTCTAGTGATAGCAGAATGTTCAACTACATTCTCAATTTCCCGTCAAATGAAGCCACCATGCCTGCATGCAGCATGACCTGGACAACATTTAGTTATGTGCTGATAAATGGCAAGCAAGTTTCATCTCTAATAAGAAACATTCCAAGCATTGACCCTGGACATTCATTGAATTTACCATCACCAGTTCTTCCTACCATTAATACCAGAAACTCAACCTGGACTTGTCAACATAGACAGCATGAATCAGGAACAGGCCCATTGCTAGGTTTCCTTGGTGAATGGCTTGCTTCCTGACATCCCATGGCCTTTCTACCGTCTTGAAGAGGCACATCCAGAACTGTTAACTTTGATATTTTTCTTTGTTTTTGTATTTTTTGGATTGTGTGGATAAGTACAATATGAGCAACACTATAAGATCAACAACACCTAAAAATCAGCCTTTTTTGGAACATAATCAACAAGATCCACTTAAAAAAAAATCAAGTTAAAAGTTTCTCACTATTGTTGATGATAATTTATTGTCATATACATGAGTATCATGTATAGAAACACCAAAATTCTTACTTGCAGCAGTCAGGTATACAAGTTACACTAACTAAAGTAGTATGAATTAAATTACCACAATATGCCAAGATAGAAAATAAAATAAATATCAAAAGATAGATAAATAATATTCACAGTTGCAGTGAGTGCAAGAAGAAATGATGATGTTTCAAAGAGCAGGCAGGTCTTTTAGTGGTTCCAGAGTAGTTTATGTTTAGGGTAGTACAAAGGGAAATCAAGAATCTGATAGCAGTTGGGAAAAAAGTTCTTGAACCCAACGGTGGTGGACTTTAGGCTTCTGTACCTACTGCCTGAAAGTAATTAGAAGGAAGAGATGAATGAAAAGCACATCATTATCCCTCCCTTACCAATGTAATAGGGTGTGCCATCTAGAAAATGCACTCATTAGTGCCCAGAATTCACTGACCTCACCTTACAAACTTAGGGTATTATTTCTGGGAAGAATCCAAACTTCAGATAAACAGTACAGTAACACCACTTCCTTGAGAAAGAGAAGCATCCAACCAATTCCTGCAAGGGATTTTAATGGATTGGAAGAAAAGTAATGTTTTATCAAGGAAGCTTTGCAAACATCTTTGAATTATTCCCATCCATCTGGTAATCTCATATTATGATGGTGGACTGTATCAAGTTTCCTGCTGCATATGGAAGGGAGGTACTCTGCATGGAGGGCAATAACTAGAGGAGTGCCTTGCTCTTTGTGATTTTTTATAAATGATCTGGATGATGATACAGAGGATTAGGGAAGTTTGCGGATGACATGAAGATTAGAGGAATTGTAGATGGAGCTGAAAGTTGTCAAACTTTGTTAGGCAAAAAAATGGCAAAGTGAGTTCAATCCGGACAAGTGTGAGGTGATGCATTTTTTGCAGGACAAATTAAAAAGCTGAGTACAAGGTTAATGGTCGGTTCATCCACACACATATGTGGATGAACAGAGGGATCTTGGGTTTCATGTCCATACATCCCTCAAGGTAGTTGCTCAGATTGATCGGATAGTTAAAAAAAAGCCTATGGGATTCTGGGCTTCATTAATAGGGGGATTGTGTATAAGAGTTGAGAAGTCATGGTGCAGCTTTTTAAGTCTCTGGTGAAACCACATTTGGAATATTGTGTCCAGTTCTGATCGCCTCATTATAGGAAGGATGTGGAGGCTATGGAAGAGTGCAGAGGAGATTTACCAAATGTTGCCTGGATTGCAGGGGATATCTTATGAGGCAAGCTTGGCAAAGCTGGGACTTTTCCCTTTGGAGCATTGAAGAATGAGAGGGGACTTGATCAAGATCTGCAAAATTATGAGAGGCAGAGATAGGTTGGACAGCCAATACCTATTTCCTCGGGAGGGAATAACAACCACTAGAGGACATATGTATAAAATTAAGGGAGTACAATATAGGGGAGACATCAGGGTTTTTTTTAAAATATTCACAGAGTTGTTGAGGCCTGGAATGCCTTGCCAGGAGTAATGGTAGAGCCTGAAACATTAGGGCCCTTTAAAAGACTATTAGATAGGCAAATGGATGAAAGGAAAGTAGAGGGTTATAGGATAGGGAGGGTTTAGCACTTTTATATGATTCAACACAAAATGGAGGACCAAAGGGCCTGTAAAGTTTAATGTTTTAATTTGGAAAAGACCCATTCTTTCCTTTAGGTTGGACAGAGTTTAATTTGGGGTTCAATGCTGGAGATAATCATATTAAATTTGCTCATCTTACGAATGAAAATTTGCTGTTTTGTGGAGAAAACGATGAGGATATTTCTCTTTGGGGTGCCTGCTGCAGATGGTCCAAGTCTCAGAATCAAAGACTCAGTGTGAAGCCTGATCACCAAGGCCCAGCGCTCCCCTCAAAGCAAGCAATCAATTGTCTGCTCCCGTGACACTGGGCCCTTCACATTGCCCTTGTGACTTGCTTCTCTCCCTCCTGCTCCTGGCATGCCTGTCAATCAATCGGCATTTGCACGGTGAAGGGGGAAAGTGGCCTGAGTCTCGGCATGCAGCAGGCAGGAGGACTTGTTGCTGCTGTTACTCATGTGCGAGGAGACTTGGGTGTCTCAGCCATGCAAAGCTTGAGGGTTTCCATCAAGGTGAGTGAAAGCACACATGTATGTGTTATCTACAAGGGGCTCTGCAGGAGGAACCCATTCACCAATTAACCTGTAAATACACAAACAATTTTTTCCTCAAATCTCCTGCTAAAATGGGTCTTGTATAACATCAAATACGGTAACTTACTTAATTTATCACCAATATGTCCAAGATATCATTTAAATATTCATTGTTTTCTGCCAAACGCCAGTTACAACTATTTGACATTTCAGTTGAAAAATGTCTCTTAATTCTGTCAAAAAGTCAGATTTGAATGTTGTACCACAGTTTAATCCACATCTATCCTTCCACATTCAGACCGGACTTGCAAAATTGCCTGGTGCTCCATTACTAAAGTAGCCAGCTTCACGAAAGATGTAATCAGCAACAAAAATACACTCACCCCCTCTAAGTTTTGTCTCAACGTCACCAAATCAATAAAAAACCTTCACATTCTATTAATGTGGCTTCAGAGCCCCTGCCCTATAAAAAAGGCTATAAAAAGTACACCTCTTGAATTTATGAAACTGCCAACCTCATTGGTGACGTTAGTAACTCAATGACATCACAAACAAATGATTTTTTTTTAATACACAATGCAATTTATAATCTTCCATCTGGAAGACTCTTTAATTTCATGCATGAAACAAGATACCATGGTCTTATTCTCAGTGGGATTCACTCGACCCCTTCTTTTAAGTGACCATTGATTCTTCTCTATATTAGAAATGAACAATGACTGCATTACTATGGAAGGAAAAACATCAACTTATCTCACATCAACAGCAGGGAACAAAATCAGATGTGGCAGGCAGTTTTAGAATGCTAACAGTAAAGCATGAAAGTCTGCAGACACCGTGGTTGAAGCAAAAACACACTGCTGGAGAAACAAAGTCAAACTGTGCACTTTATAAAACAAAGATAAAGATACATAATCAACATTTTGGGCTTGAGCTGTTGATGGCATGTTCAAGGCTCCATTACCAAATCCCATCTCCAGACACGCAATAAAACAGGTCAGTGGGATCTGAACAGCTGGAAAAATGGGGTGCAAAATGGAAGATGAAATTTAATGTGGACAAGTGTATGGTGCTTCAAACCAGGGTAGGACTTGAGTTGTAAACAATAGGGCACTGGAAATATAGAAACATAATTCCTAGAGAGTGACATCACAATGAGATAGGATCAAAAAATGAGCTTTTGGCACAATGGCCTTCTTAAATCAAATTAAGTAAAAATAATTGGAATGTTACGTTAAAGTTGTATAAGACATTGGGGAAGCCAAATTCAGGGTCTTGTGCACAGTTTTGGTCACCTAACCACAATAACATTGAAAGAGTGCAGTGAAAATCTACAAGGATGTTGCTGGAACTTGAGGAGTTGAGTCAAAGAGAAAAGTTGAATAGGTTGGAACGTTATTCTTTAGAGCATTAGAGAAAGTGGAGAAATTTGATAGAGGTTTACAAAATTAGGAGATATAAATAAGATAAATGAAAGCAGGCTTTTTTCCCCATTGAGGTTTGGTGGGGCAAGAACTAGACGACATAGGTTAAGGGTAAAAGGAGAAATGTTTAAGGGGAACATGGGGGGGGGGCGGGAAATCTTCACTCACTTGAGTGGTGGGAGTGTGAAACAGAAGTGGTTTGATTTCAACATTTAGGAGAAATTAGGGTAGGTACATGGATGGGGTATGGAAGGCAATGATCTGGATGCAGGTCGAAGGGGCTAGGTAGAAAAATAGTTTGCCTTGGATTCAATGGGCCAAAGGGCCTGTTTCCGTGCTGTTTCTATAGTTATATTTGCACCAAAAAGTTAAAAGATGCACTATTTAAAATGGATAACAAAAGGTTTTGGATTTGGATTTCTACTTTTCCGTTGTATGCAGTGAAATGGAACAGGAGTAAAATTAAATTAATTGTTCTGTTAAATATTTAGCCCTAATGTGCTACTAGAATAAGTGTTGCCTGACGTGACATAAAGCTGTCTGGAAAATCATATTACCAAAGGAACTAAATGTAAAATACATCCAGCACCAGGACATCCAGTAACAGGATAGATCTGGCAATGGGACAACTGGCACCGGGAAGATCCCGCACATGGGTCTTCTGTGCATGTGTGGCTGACAGAATCAAATTTAGAGTTAATGCTGTTGGCCTCAGAAACACTTAAAACAGAATGTTATGCACGAGGTTGATAGAGTGATATAATCTGATATGAACAAAATTAATCGTGTATTGTGATCTTATGTATACTGTCATCAAGTACAACTTTAATTTACCCACAATCTTCATGGAACATGCAAATCACACTGAACGAGAATTTTCCACAATAATACAGGTCTGAAACATTTCTTCTGGAATCTGCAGCTGAGCTTTATCAGCTATGGGGTTAACTATTACTGATGTCAAAAAGTCATCCTAATTATTATTATTTTTTTAAATGAAAGCCAGAAAAAAGAAAAACAAGAAGCAGGAGATGAACACACACACACACACACACACACACACACACACACACACACACACACACACACACACACACACACACACACACACACACACACACACACACACACACACACACACACACTATTGCCAAAAGAAGGACAAAAGTATGCAGATGTAAACCAAGGAGGGAATGGAAAAAGGCAAGAACCCCAGCACATAACTGCTCAAAGCACAGATTTTTCAGTTTGATTTTGTTCAAATCTCACAGTTGTCACTTGAATGCAAACTCGCATGGCAGTAACACATTTGATCTTGCATTAATATGCAGTATTTTGGCAGACTTTCAAAACATCTTCCATATGTTTCTCTCTTTCTATTCAGAATTTAACCAGACAAGGTTTCAATTTCTGAAGGCAAATTTATTAATAGCAGATCAAATAGAAAATGTGGATTATTCTTAGATTAGGTATTTGAGTTCCATTCTGCATTTCATTAGGTATGTTAAAAAGTTGTAAAACACGTTTCCCTCATTTTAAATTCATCTTTGTTTTCTAAACTATCTCTGCAGTGGAAAACTTTAACACCGTGGTGGGCTAAGTGACAAAAGTTCCAAGCCAATTATTTCTGAAACTATTAACTTTTTTTTAAATTATGTTCTCAATCTTTTTTCTCTTTTTAGAAAAGATCTATGTTCTTTTTGAATCTTTCATCTTCCTCTTCTGTTCAACATGATCATGTGGTTGGAACCATTTATTGTTTTGATTACCAGCTCCGTTACTTCATTATTTATTCATTGCATCAGTCAGGGACTCCGATAGAGTGGGAGCCATCTGCTTCTACCTTTCCATGGTAAACTTTCTTGTTTACATTAATTATTTAGTGGATTTTTCTTATTTGTTATCTTTTAGTTCAGTGATTTTTCTGTTCTATCCAAGATTGCTTAGCAGTAATTTAAATGAAAAACATTTGTTTATCAGCAATGGAATCATGGAAGACCTTTTTTTTAAATTGTGAAACCAATGGTAAAAAACAGTTTTCTGAGAACATTAACCTAACATGCATCATTTGTTCTTGTCCTCAAACATTTTCACTAGAACTTTTCATTGATAAATAGTTTCTACCTGTACATATTCTGTCATTCCTATCCTGACTTCCTTGAATTTGATATCCAATTTTTTTTCAAGAATTCCCTCCTAGTTTAATAAATTATTCTCTTTTATTTTGTTCTTGTCCTACTCAGATAGAACTAAAATTACATTTTCAGTATAAAGATTCAAAGTCCAATTGACAAAATAGCATTCATAGCAAATTATGAAGTGATATTCTTACTCATTCCTGAAATCTGAATTCATGAAATCTGAATTCATTACCTCTTGGATCTCTCTTGAAGCAGTTTTGGAATAACCATTGCTTTCATTTATCAGTGATCTAATGTGACAGTTCACCCTCACTGCTGTATTGTGGATGCTTTGCCATCTATTTATTTCCAGATTATAGAAAATCTTGGACAGTTCTGTTGTGATTGTCCATGCTTGTCTTAGCAGTGTCTGCAAGCTGTCAGGTAAATCTTGCTGAGATGTTATGATCAGTTCACTGTGTCCATCACCTTCCACACTGATGGGTTTTGATTGAAGTACGTACATGCATTCACATTCTGCCATTAACCGTAAGTCCTCCATCCAACGTTGCACAGAATCTATTTCTATCAGATGCATGCTAGAGGAAGGATACCATAAATTAGAATTAACGGTGTCAGTATTGCTCTTTCAACTTCCCATCACCACAAGACCAGATTGTGCACAGTCAAATGCTTTACATGACCCTGCAGTGGTGAGTCTTTATTTGTACGATTGTCCAAAACCTTCCATAACAACATTCAAGCCACAAGGTAATATTAAATGTAATTGTCAAATTATACCTAGTAGAGTGAGTAAGGTTCTGCAAACCATCTAAAAGATTACCTCTGACATTCATACAGCTGTGTGAATAGCACCAATAAAGAAAGTGAAAAAGGCAACACGATTGGCTTAGTGGTTAGCACAATGCCTTTACAGCACCAGTGATCGGGACTGGTCCTGGATTCAAATCCCACGCTGTCTGTAAGAAGTTTGCATGTGCTCCCCATGTCTCAGTGGGTTTTCTCCAGGGGCTCCAATTTTCTCCCACTGTTCACAGACACGTACCAGGGGTAGGTTAATTTGGGGTAAATTCAGCAGTTCAGGATCGTGGACCAAAATCGCTTGCTACCGTTCTGCATGTCTAAATAAATAAATAGATACAGAATGTAGAATGTAGAACTGCAATGAAAAGAAAGATGAATTAGCACCAAGCAAAGGAAGGCACCATTGTTGTAGGGATCATTTAGGAGCCCAATGGCTGCATGGCAGAAACTATGTCACTTCAAATCCTAATAATATTTAGGTTATCGCCATCCACTTCAAGAAAAATTACAGATGTTAAGCAGATCAACTACATCAAAAACATTAGCCCCTTTCACACTGGCGAGTAAATGACCCGTGTTGCAGTACAGGATGAGCTGTTTACACTGGACCATGAATTCCCTAGTTCACGTGGATATCATGCATCTTAGTGGAGCCCAACCTCCAGTGGTGACGTCCCAAGTGACATATTACATACTCACAGGGCAGTGAAATTGTAGCGGCAATAAAGAACATACATGCACAATGTATAAAAGACCGTGGGAAATTCTACTGCAGTGGCTTCAGACTGTTCAAACTTTGGACAAACCAACAGACCAGCTTGTCATTATTCCTTAAACAATGAAGTATAACACTATTTACATTGAGTATTATAAGTAAACGAGATGATTTAAAGCACAGGTACGCGCTTACAGCTCCACCGACCACTCTGTGACAGCTCTGCTGGCCATGCCCTGACAGCCCCACCAGCCATGCCCTGACAGCTGCGCCAGCTGCCCTGTTAAATATAACTGCACTGATATTAAAACTACCAGACTGATGAACACACCAGGCACTAACGTCACTAATGATACCTGGCTGATCTGGTTGGCCATTCCCACTGCAGCCCAGTCAATTCAACTGGGCTCTGATACAACCCCCTATCAAATATCAGAGTCCAATTGATTTTTAGCAACCCTCCCCCCATCCCAGTTGGGAGTGTTCACACTGCCAGGTCTCCCACTAAATACCTATTAAATTGTCTGGTTCAATCCACGTTATTTAGCATTGTAAAAGGCGCTCATTCCACTTTTGCAGGCATCCATCCAGATATTGTTTTTTAATTTAGACATACAGCATGGTAACAGGCCCTTCTGTCCAATGAACCTGTGCTGACAAACAGGCCAATTAACCTACAAACCCCATACTCTTTGATGTCAAAGCAATCTCTTTAACCCAGCCACACATTCATTATCAGTTTTAAAAGTTAATTTCTTCTCTGTCAGTGTATAATTGGCACAGGGAACACAACTGATGGTGATGTGTGATTTATTGAATTTCTGTCATATTCCTCCGGGAAGGGGCATGGATACCTTCGTCATAAAGCCAATTGTCCTTTTCAGCTGGTTTTCCAATGACACTGCTGACGTCTGACCAGTATCTGTTGAATTTGAAATACATCAATCATGAATGGAAATTTGCCACAATACCACTTACTGTTGGATTATACTGCGCTGCCAATTATGTGTGGATAGCTCAATATTGCTCATCAATGTTACTGAAAAGTATAAAATTTGGAGACTAACATCAAAAGTCACCAAATTCATGTTCATTCAGAATTACAACTACACATTTACAAAGAGGTCCTAGCTAGCACTGGGAGCATGAAATTATTAAGTCCCTCCTTGTTATCTCCTCAGGATTGCAACTCTCCCTACAAGACCACTCCATTATATTCCACTCCTATATTCTACCTTAGCTAATATTCCCATCAATTGTTCTGAGACCAGAGAACCCACCTAAAACCAGAGCCCATTCTTAAGGACCTTATCAAACAAGTCCTGACAAAACCTCTCTCCACGCTAGCTCCAACATTTGGCCCCCAAATCAAACACAAATGAAATCCTGATCCAGGTTTACTCAGATTTCTCTTTGCTGCAAGCCATCTTTCCAATGACTCAATCGGAACACACATTTCTGGACACGTATGCCGTTTGCCTTTGTGCATTGTACTATTGTAAAATATGGAGAGCCCATCCTAACAGATATCTTGGGCTTCAGGCACAACTAAATTTTGTCATAGCAGGAATAGAACCAGCAGGGGCATTGGAGTATTGTCAGTGGATTCCCCCCTGAAATCTTATTCCAAGCCCACCCTCCCATTTCATTCCAACCACCCTCCCATCTTATTCCAAGCCGCCCCCTCTCCCCAATCATGTACAGCTGCTCTCCCATCATAGCTGAATTACTAGGTTCAATAGCTTTCTCGTAGATCAAAGGTGATTAACAATCTCTTCCACCCATCTCCATGCCCACAAAGGCGAGATTATCAAGATTGTTAATTAGTTCCAAAATCTTCATGATTAATGAAGCTCAGTGTCTTAATGGTAGGTGAATATATCTGATGTCTTTTGCAAAGAGCTTTCCTGTAGCAATGTGCTACATACAAAATAAAACATTATCGAAAGAAAAATGTGTGCAATCATGAGAGGAAAAACAAAAGGTATAAATTAGAAATGGACTTCTTCAATAAATTCAGGATATGTTGTTAGATTAGGTTAAAGATGTTTTTTTCCTTCATGATTTACCCTAGTTCTAATTGTTCCTCATAGTTTAACAAAATAGTATGAGGGCTTTGTTCAAGTCCTTGAAGGAAATATTTTTCAACTACAATGATGAAGGAATGTCAAACTCAAATATATCTATCTATCTATCTATCTATATATCTATATAGATATATATAGATATATATATCTATATATCTATATAGATATATATATAGATATATTTGCATTTTAAAATTGTGATGAATATGACATTCTTATCTTTTTACAAAGGTAGTTTATTCAGTGATTACAATAAACCATTTTAATGCAATATTACAGTATTTGAGTTAAAGAGTATTGACACAATCAAATTATAACTTGGTCATCTACATCAAGAGCACACTCAAGCCCTGTGGTGCCCATTGGTCCCAAAAATCCCTCATCATACCTGTGGTCAATGCATGCTCTTTCTCCAAGGACACACAGGTGCAAGCATAACCCTGGAAGATTGGCAGGCAGTCAGTCAGTGCAAAACCCTCCCCCACCTGGACCCATGAGCAACCAACTTGGCCAGTCCCAGGAGCAAACTGACCATGTTATTCCCAACCCCCACCCCAGCCCCACCACCTTCCTTACCAGGTAATCAAAGACCAGGAGCATGGGACTGAAATGTAGCCACATTATTGAAGAGCTTTCACTTCAGACATTCAAATAGAGGCTGCAAACTCATACATTGTAGATTTTGTACATGGTGCACCGTCTCCTATCAGCAGCAGAAATGTCCAAAAACCGACTTGCATATTACACCTGTGGCTGCAGCAACTCTGAGTGAGGCCTCGGGAGGCTGGCACAGGCTTATATCCCGGAGGGTGATTGACACCTGACCGGGTGGGGCTTGATCCATTCAAGCCGACTGATTGACAGCCAGCCAGGTGTTGTTCTGTCCCCTTACACTCCTGCAGGTACAGAGGTTGACCCCTGCAGTAGGCCGGTGGTGTACCACCACATTCATCCCCTTCTTTAAAATTGTCCTGGGGGGGGCAGTAACAAGGAATCGCACCCACTATGTACATACAATATTTACAGGTTGAGACGATCCGGCAGCCGCCGGGGTCTCTGTGACCGTCGTAGGACTGGCTCCTGGTCACTGGTCAGAGGGGAAGTGGGGGGAGTGTGTGGTGCCACGCGGAGGGGTGGCTGGGGGGGGGGCCAAGGTCGACGTATGCGGGTCGTTTTGGATGGGTGGGGGGGCGGGTTCATCTCCTAAGGCTGAAGCGGGCCCCTGGTGGTCAAGGGGGCCCTGTGTGCCCCATAGCTGCCTGGGGACAGGGATGTATGCCCGGTCAGCGTCATCTTGGGTTGGAGGGTGGTGTGGTGTGGTGGATGCTCCTGCTGGTGCCAGGTCCCTGGTTGAGACAGTGTCCTCCCTGCCACTGCCGAACCTAATGTAAGCGTAGTTATGGTTTGCATGAAGGAGGAAAACCTGCTCCACCAGGGCTTCAGCCTTGTGTGTCCATACATGCTTACACAGAAGCACCAGTCCTGAGGACGTGAGCCATGCTGGGAGTGACATTACAGTCACTGACCTCCTGGGAAATGAGAACAGACATTTGTGAGGGGTCTCATTGGTAGCCGTACACAGCAGTGATGAAATGGCATGGAGCGCCTCGGGCAGGGCGTCCTGCCGGTTCTCAATGGCCCACCCTTTTGACCTGAGATCCAGGAGGATGGCTTTCCAGACCACCCCATTTTTGCTTTCCACTTGCCCGTTGCCTCTCGGGTTATAGCTTGTCATGCGACTGGTTGAGATGCCCCTCGCCGCCAGGTACTGGCGCAGCTTTTCGCTCATGAAACTAGACGCCCAGTCTGTGTGGGTGAAGGCAGGGTAGCCAAACATGGTGAAAATCTGCCCCAAGGTCCTGATGACAGTGACCATGGAGGTATCCGGACAAGGGATGGCGAAAGGGAAGCGTGAGTACTCTTCCACTACTGTGAGGAAGTAGACGTTTCAGTTCGTGGAAGGCAAGGGCCCTTTGAAGTCCATGCCGAGATGCTCAAAAGGCTGAATAGCCTTTACAACATGGGCCTGGGGATGGCGGAAGAAGTGGGGTTTACACTCCGCACAGACCCGACAGGCCTTGGTCATGTCCCTGACATCCCTGATGGTGTACAGCAGATTTCGGGACTTAACGAAATGGTGCAACCGGGTGACACCAGGAATGCAGTGGGACTCATGCAATGCCTGCAACCAGTCATCATGCATAGACATGCAGGTGCGAGAGAGTGCATCAGGAGAGTCGTTAAACTTCCCAGGGCGGTACTGGATGTTGTAGCTGTAGGTTGCCAGCTCGACGCTCCAGCGCAGGATCTTGTTGTTCTTGATCTTGCTCTTGTGGGTAGTGTTAAACATGAACGCCATGGCCCGATGGTCTGTGAGGAGCATGAATCTCCTGCAGGCCAGGCAGTGGCACCAGTGGAGGACCAGTTCCACAATCACCTGGGCCTCCTTTTCGATGGCAGAGTGTCCTAGCTCAGAGCCATTGAGGGTCCTGGAGAAGAAGGCAATGGGGCACCCATCTTGGTTGAGGGTAGCAGAGAGGGCCACCTCGGAGGATTCATTCTCCAGCTGGAAGGGGGAGTCCTCATCCACAGCCTGCAGCGTGGTGTCCGCAATGTCTTGCCTGATGAAGGTGAAGGCTGCCTGCGCCTCAGGTGGGAGGGGAAAAGTTGTATCTTGGGCCAGTGGGCAGACCTTGTCCGAGAAGTGAGGGACCCACTGCAAGTAATAGGAGAATAGGCTCAGGCACCTGCAGAGGGCCTTTAGCATGGGGGGGGAGGGGTAACTCCATTAATGGGAGTATCTTTTCCGGATCTGGGCCAATGATTCCATGGACCACGATGTACCCCAGGATGGCGAGGCGGGTGGTTCTGAGCACACTTGTTGTAAGTGAGGTTCAGCTTCGCGGCCGTCTGGAAGAATTTTTCCAGGTTAGCATCGTGGTCTTGCTGGTCATGGCCTCAGATAGTGACGTTATCCAGATATGGGAACATTGCCTTCAGCTTGTGCCAGTCTACCATGCGATCCATCTCCCACTGGAAGATGGAGACCCCGTTAGTGATCCTAAAAGGAACCCGGCGGAACTGGTACAGGCAAAGGTGGTGTAGGCCTTGTCCTCCGGGTGGATAGGGATTTGGTGATACGCCGACTTCAGATCAATCGTAGAGAAAACCCGGTAGCGGGCTATCTCATTGACCATGTCGGTGATCCTCGGCAGGGGATAGGCATCCAGCTGGGTGTACCGATTAATCATCTTAATCCATGACCATCCTTGGCTTACTTCCCCTTTGACCACTGGGACTTGGGCTCTCCAAGGGCTGTTACTGGGCTCTATAACGCCTTCCGCCAGGAGTCGCCTCGCCTCCGCCTTAATGAAATTCCTGTCTGTGGCGCAATAGCGCCTACTTATGGTGGCGATCAGCTTGCAGCCTAGCGCAATATATGGGAAGAGCGCCGGTGGGGTGATGCGCAGTGTGGAGAAGCCGCAGGTTGGCTGGGGCTGGTAGGTTGGCATGCTGTTCAATGTGAGTGGAGGTTGGGCCCCCCCCCGATGGCAAGGGTGACCCTCTGCAGGTGACACTGGGAATCCAGGCCCAGGAGGAGTGGTGCACAGAGTTTTGGCACGACCAGGTGCCTGAATCCTGTGTAAGTCTCCCTTCCCACCGTTATATCAACTAAGCAGCGCCCAAGGGTACCAACAGTCTTATCCTTGGCGGCGTGGTGTATCGAGCAGATGGTGGGGTGGAACTTTAACCTTAGGGAGTGGGCCACACTTGGGTGAATGAAGCTCTCGGTGCTGCCAGTGTCGAACAGGCACTTTGTTACCTACCCGTTGACTCACACATCCATCAATGAGTGCCCAAGGTCATGGGGTATGTCCCTGGTCAACGTGGTGGCAGCCAGGACCGTCTCGGAGTCAGCAGCGTGCAATAGCCGATGTCCTCTGGAGGTGTGTGGAGTGTCAGTAGGGCAGACTGGTCATTGCCTGTGTTGATCACGTCATTCTCAGTGTCGCCAGGGGGCCTCTGTTTTGGTTGCTGCCTGGCGCAAGATGGTAGCAGCACATGGTGGGGGGGGGGGCCGCTGCATGGCTGGCCTCCGTCCCCAGCCATCTCCACTGTGCCGGGGGAAGTGACGTCATCACAGCCGGCGGCAGTGATGTCATTACATCAGCCAAAAGTTACATCAGGCCATGAGCCGGTAGTGACATAGCTGTAGTTCTTAAGCTGCACCGGTGAGGGCGAGGGCTGGTGCAGCTGCTCGGGGCACATGCTGTGACGGTTGCTGGCGGGGCCAAATGTTGCGTGGTCAAAGTCGGGGAAGGCCGAAGTCGTCGCGGGGACAATGGCGCCATCCGGCACGCACACATGGGCTGTCTGCAGGGGAGGTGGGGCGATCATAGAGGGCCGCTGAGCTGCCAGCAGGTTTAGAGAGGCAGACTTTTGCAAAGTGGCCTTTCTTGCCACATCGGGTACAATACTGGTTCCTAGCTGGGCAGTTTTGGTGCGATCATCGATCTGACCCTCAGCAGGACCCACAGTACTTACAGGGGCGCCGGGCGCCTGCTGCATTGATGTTCTCCTCCCCAGCTCGGTCTGAGGCTGCAGCTCCAGTGTGAGAAGGCCATGAGGGAGCCTGGGGGAACCTGGAATCGAAGGCTTCGACATGCAGGGCTGCTGCTTCTAGGGTTTGGACCACTTCCACTGTTCTGGTTAGGGCATAGACGTTGTCTTCCAGCAGCTTCTGCTGGATGGCCCTCTAGCGTAGCCCTCGGATGAAGGCATCCCGGATTAGCCTCTCGACCTCCTCTGCACCTACCCCAGGTTCAGCCAGACACGGTCTGGCCAACTCTCGCAAGTGTCCCAGGTAAGACTCAGCCATCTCCCTGGGTTGCTGGGCTTGGGTGTTGAGGAGGTACAATTTTGTGGATTAAATTGTGATGCACTGTTAGCCAGAATCAGACACACACAAAGATAAAGACTGTACAACAGGCTTTAATCCACAAAGACTTCCACAGAGCCAGGCTGGCTGTGGCTGCAGCAAATCTGAGTGAGGCCTCGGGATGCCAGTGCAGGCTTATATATAGGAGGGTGATAGACACCCGACCGGGTGGGGCTTGATCCATTCAAGCCAACTGATTGACAGCTGGCCAGGTGTTGTCCTGTCCCCTTACACTCCTGCAGGTACAGAGGTTGCCCCCTGCAGTAGGCCAGTGGTCTACCACCACACAGGATGTCAAGCATTTAGCCATTTAAGTGGGACAAACTTGTTCCTGACACCCTTGTGACAGTACTCAATTTCATGAACCATCAAACAAAACCCTGTCATTTGTGGTTGGTTTGGCATAACCATCAAATCTGGGCATTCAAAATATAAAGCAAGAGCATTTGCCATTGCTGAGCTCGTAACAAGTGTCTGTTCAGACCTGACCCAATAGTTCAGGTTTTGCTGATGTGCATTCCATGAGCGTTTACTCATCCATCTGCTCAAAAAGTTTCAGCCTTGAAAATTGCTCAAAGTCAAAGTTGATCCTGGAAGGGCAATCCTTGTGTACCTTTCTACCAGCTAGCTGGTAACCTTGTCAAACAATAAGCCCAACGGTGAAGTTACTTAACAATAATTAGATTTTACAGTTGAGGAAGTGCAGGTAAACAGCAAACAGAAATAAATTAGGGTCAAAATAAGAACCAAAAGAGGAAAATTGTATTAAACGGAGATGAAAAAATTGCAAAGATAAATGTTTAAAGGAAGTGTTTATAAATAACATATTGCCTCATGAAAAAACTTCTACCGTTTAAATTGTTCCTTTTGGAGTTGGTTGTGTGGCATTCAAGGAATATCAATTACTTTAAATATATGTAAATTACAGCCCGAACATTCTATGATGAGTTAAATGTCAAAATATGCACAAAAGCAGAACTCAAAGAGAGTGGCAGAAATTTCTGTTTTGAGGAGTTGACTATAAATGGTTCATCTCTCCTTCAAATTCAGATTTATCAGATTTCAGATTTATTATCAATGTACATCACATACAACCCTGAGATTAATTTTCCTGTGGGCCAGGCAGAATTACCACTTATTGGCAGTGCAAAAAAAAACTGACTCAACGTACACATGTAAACAAATAAATAAATGTAACAAATTAACTGTGCAATACAGAGAGAAAAACAATGAATAAAGTGCAAGAATAAGAATTATTAAAAAAAGTCCCTGATTGAGTTTGTCATTGAGGAGTCTAATGGTGGAGGGGCAGCAGCTATTCCTGAAACTAGTGGTGTGTGTCTTGAGGCACCTCTAGCTCTTTCCTGATGGTAGCAGTGAGAACAGAGAGTATTCTGAGTCTTGATGATTGCTGCTTCTCTCTAAATGCAGCATGGGGAGGGTTTTGCCTGTGATGTCCTGGGCTGTGTCTACTACCTTTTGTAGGGCTTTACACTCAGGGTGTATTGGTGCCCCCATACCCAGACCATGATGCAGCTGGTCACCACACATTCCACTACACATCTGTAGAAATTTTTCAGGGTTTCCAAAGTCATACCAAACCTCCGCAAACTCCAGAGGAAGTAGAAGCGCTGACGTGTTTTCTTCACAATTCCAGATGTGTGTAGAGTCCAGAAAAACTCTTCCAAGATGGTGACTTCCAAGAACTTAAATTTGCTTATTGGACAATGTATACATTAACAACAACCAATACTAAAAAAAATGCATTGTTATTTTATTCAAAACTTTAAAAGGCCAAATGAATTTGCTCATTTTATTTCTGAGGACAAGGATAATGGTAAAATTTTCATTGTTTACTCTGCCTGTAAAGATAATTAACCTTTGTTTTTCTTCTCATGGGAGATTTACAATGCAGATTAAATCAAAATTAACTTTACAGTGCATAGTAAATATTTTTCATGCTGACATGCCCTGGAGGAGTAGATCCTTCCACAACAACCAGTAAAAAGCAAAAGCTGTGCCTAAACATTGATGCTCATTAGAGAAAAATGTATTTTTAAAAGCCAACGCAAAGTAGAAGGCCATACATTTAACTTCACTATTTTGTGACAATGACCATGTGATTCAGACAGAATTATCAAAAATTTAAACATTTGAACATTAATTGATGTTGCTCAAATTCTATTTGAAGAATGGCAGTGGAATCATCTCTCCCTACTAGGAAACTTTGAGGAGGACTTACTCAGGTGGATGCACCTACCTATCACGTTGATGGGCAGGGTTAACTGCATTAAAATGAAAGTGATGCTAAGACTACAATACCTCTTTCAATCTTTGCCTATACTGCTGCCCCAGAGTTCTTCCTGTGGAAGAATGAAATAACTAGATTCTCCTTGGACAAGTTGACTTGGGACTATAGCCTGGGAGGAATGACACTTTTGGACTTAAAAAACTATTTTTGGGTGGTCCAGGCGAGGTTTATCACCTTGTTCTTTGAGGGGGACTGTTTACCCTTCGAGGCACAAATTGGTCTACACGTGGTAGGGGAGGAGATAGCAGGAGAAATAATTTAAAAATGGGATACCAAGTTAATAATGCAAAAAACAGATAACCTGATACAAAGCATTTAATCTGAACATGGCAAAAAATAAACCAGATTATTGGGTTAAATGTAGGGTTGTCCCCTAAAACACCCCTAAACAAGAACAAATTAATACCTATAATTATGGGTAACAAGATCCTGGACACCTGGTGCCAAAAAGGGATTAGGTGTGTTGAGGACTGTTTTCAGAAGGTGTGGCTCATATCATTTGAGCAATTAAAAAATAAATTTGACTTCTCAAACAAGACCCTCTTCTGCTATCTTCAATTAAGATCTTTTTTGAGGGACAAATTAGGTCCGTCTAAGGCCCTGACACTGTGTAGGGACATGGAGACCATAATTCAAAGGGGGAATCACATGTAAATTTATTTTAGCTATGTATCTCCTGTTCCAAAACAAGACCCCAAAACCGGGCTCCATAAAGCAAGGCAGAGACAGGAGTCATGTTTAGAAACAACACCAGATATAGGCTGGTAAAATACAACTTTTTGCACCAATTATACCTAATGCCACAAAAATTGCACAAAGTCAAACCAGAAATTTCAAATTTGTTTTAGATATGGCATAGAGACAGGAACTTTTGTGCATTCAACATGGGTATGTGCCAAGGTGAGACCCTCCTGGGTAGAATTCAGGGATATTTTGAAAAAAAAAATCACAGGGGTGGAGAATCCACAGAACGCAGCCTGGTTCCTGCTAGGAGACATTATGGATGCGAGTCCAAGATTGTCTAAGCACCAAATTCAAATTGTGAATGTTGCCTTGGTGTGGCCAAGAAATGCATAATGGTTACCTAGAAATGTGACTCTCAGGTAAGCACAGCAAGATGGAGCATGGAGCTGCAGAGCTGTGTTCCCCTGGAGAAAATAACTTGTAACTTAAGAGGGAAATATGATGCATTCATTGAGGCATGGCAACCATACATGCGACATGTCGAAACGCAGGTGTGATTAGCCTTCCCAGGGCCTTTCTCAATAGGAATTATAGGATCTCACAAGCCCTGAAATACTGAGAACAAGGAGACAATTTGTCAGTCCTACTGGCACCCCTTCCTTTTTTTCTTCCCTCATGTATTTGCATTATTATTTTTAATAATTGATTTTTATGCTTTTACCTGGGTTGAGTGGGAGGGAGGGTGAAGGATTTTGGGGGATGGGGAGAAAGGCGATGGGAAAGGAAAAAGGGAGGACTCAGATCTGTAAAAGGGGAGGATTGTTTCCCTTTAACACTTGGCTAATAATATTCAAAAAAATTAATGGCAGTAGAGGTCACGGATTACAAATGTCGGATCATTTAGCATGGCTGTACGTTATTTAAATGCCTGCCTTATGAAAAAAAATTTCACATCTAACGTAAATGCCAAGCCATTTTTGTCCCAAATATTGCATTATTATCAGTATCAGTGAAAATCTTGCCTGCTTTGTCCCATGAGATACAAGCAGCACTTTTAAATGTTCAAGTGTAGATAAACCCCTTAATTGGTGTGTGTTCTTAGGAAATGGCAAAAAGAAAGAAAATCAATGTGTCAAATAATGCAACATAATAAAACAAAGCAAAAATACAGCAATTAGAAACTCTGAGCTCCATGCTTACCCTCCAGACCTTTGCAGTTATTCTATTCCATCTGTGGAAATGTTACTACACTTACAAGCCATGATCAGCTTCCACTACATAAAGCTCAGAAGAAGTTGTATAAATAAAAATCCGTTTCAGACAAATGTTATTCTACTTCCAACAGGATTATGTATTCCTTACAAAATATATAATTATACTATAATTATGGAAAGGCATAGAACATTGTGTACCATAGTTATCATTCATCTGATTAGAAAAGTGAATTATATCTGTACATGATTCTGTCCAACTAGCAAACTAAAAAGGGTACACAATCTGATACAGTTCTACAATATCTATTATTCTCCTCATTTTGTACATTTATTGACATTTCAAGTATTATGGAGCTTGTGATACACTTATACTTGAGATTATTGAGATAGAATGGAAACCATATAACCACTTACAGCACAGAACAGGCCAGTTCAGCCCAACAAGTCCATGCCGTAGCAAATCCCCACCCTCCTAATCCCACTGACCAGCAACCGGTCCATACCCCTCCAGTCCTCTCCTCTCCATGTAACTATCCAGTCTTTCCTTAAATGTAACCAATGATCCTGCCTCAACCACGTCTGCCAGAAGCTCATTCCACATCCCTACCACCCTTTGCGTAAAGAAATTTCCCCTCATGTTCCCCTTATAATTTTCCCCCTTCAATCTTAAACCATGCCCTCTAGTTTGAATCTCCCCACTCTTAATTGAAAAAGCCTATCCACATTTACTCTGTCTGTCCCTTTTAAAGTCTTAAACACCTCCATCAAGTCCCCCCTCAATCTTCTATGCTCCAGAGAAAAAAGCCCTAGTCTGCACAACCCTGTAACTCAAACCTTGAAATCCTGTCAACATTCTCGTGAACCTTCTCTGCACTCTCTCTATTTTATTTATATCTTTCCTATAATTTGGTGACCAAAACTGTACACAGTACTCCAAATTTGGTCTCACCAATGCCTTGTAGAATTTCATCATAACCTCCCTACTCTTGAATTCAATACTCCAATTTATGAAGGCCAACATTCCAAATGCCTTCTTCACCACACCATCTACCTGAGTATCAGCCTTGAGGGTACTATTTACCATGACTCCTAAATCCCTTTGTTGCTCTGCAAATCTCAATAGCCTACCATTTAATGCATATGACCTATTTAGATTTGCCTTTCCAAAATGTAACACCTCACACTTATCTGTATTAAATTCCATTAGCCATTTCTCAGCCCACACCTCCAGCCTTCCTAAATCACCTTTTAATCTACAGCAATCTTCCTCACTGTCCACAACACCACCAATCTTTGTATCATCCGCAAACTTGCTTATCCAATTCTCCACCCCTACTTGCAGATCGTTAATATATATAACAAACAATAGTGGATCCAGGACGGATCCCTGAGGAACTCCACTAGTCACCGGCCTCCAATTGTACAAACAATTTTCTACCACTACTCTCTGACACCTCCCATCTAACCATTGCTGAATCCATTTCACTACCTCCTTATATATACCTAATGCCTCCACCTTTTATCCTAACCTCCTGTGGGGAACTTTGTCAAAAGCTTTACTAAAGTCTAAATAGACAACATCCACAGCTTTCCCTTCATCAACCTTTTTTGTAACCCCCTCGAAAAACTCAATCAGGTTTGTCAAGCATGATCTACCCCTGACAAAACCATGCTGATTACTCCCTATCAATCCCTGTACCTCCAAATATTTGTAAATACCATCCCTCAGAACATTTTCCATTAACTTGCCCACCACAGACGTCAGACTCACGGGCCTATAATTCCCAGGTTTACATTTGGACCCCTTCTTAAACAGCGGAACCACATGCGCCACCCTCCAATCCTTTAGCACTACCCCCATGGCCAGTGACATCCTAAATATCTCTGTCAATGGCCCCCACTATCTGTCCACAAGCCTCCCTGAGTGTCCTTGGGAATACTTTGTCCAGTCCTGGAGATTTATCCATGTTTATCTTTTTCAACATAGCCATCACTACCTCCTTGGTTATCCTTATATGCTTCATGACCTCCCCACTACTTTTCTTTACTTCAACTGGTTCAATATTTTTTCCCTAGTGAATACCGAGGCAAATAAATCATTCAAAATTTCCCCCATTTCCTCCGACTTCTCACTCAGCCTACCCTTGCTATCTACAAGGGGTCCAATTTTATCCCTCTCTAACCTTTTACTTTTAATGTACCTATAGAAATACTTTGGATTTATTTTTACTCTGTCTGCCAAAACCTCTTTGTGCCTTTTTTTGAGCTTTCTAATTTCTTTCTTAAGATTCCTTCTACACTCCTTGTAGTCCTCCTTCAAATTCTCACCTCCCTGCTCTTTATACCTCTTGTGCACCTCCCTTTTTCTCCTAACCAAATTTCCAATATTCCTTGAAAACCAAGCCTCCCTATAACTTCCAGCCTTTCCTTTGATCCTCACTGGGACATATCTCCTCTGTACCCTCAAAATTTCTTTTTTGAATATCCTCCATTTTTCATTAACATCCTTACCTGAAAATATCCTGTCCCACTCAATACTCCCCAAATCCCTTCTTATTCCTTCGAAATTTGCTCTTCTCCAATCCAGAACCTCAACTTTAGGCCCCTCCTTGCTCTTCCCTAAAACTACCCTAAAACTAACAGAGTTATGATCACTAGACCCATTTGTTCTCCAACATTAATGTCTGATACCTGACCAAGCTCATTCCCTAACAGGAGATCCAGTATTACACCATCCCGAGTCAGTTCTTCTACTAATTGATTTAGAAAACAATCTTGAACACATTTAACGAACTCTAGCCCATCCAGCCCTCTAACTGTATGGGTATCCCAATCAATGTGAGGGAAGTTAAAATCTCCCATGATCATTACCTTATGATTCTCACACATATACGTTATCTCCCTACAAATTTGTTCCTCTAATTTTCTTGGCCCATTTGGTGGTCTGTAATACACCCCTATTAGCACCCTCATGCCTCCTTCACCCCTCAATTCCACCCAAACAGCTTCACTGGACGATCCCTCCAGATCATCCTGCCACCTCACAGCAGTAATGTCCTCCTTAACCAGCAGAGCAACTCCTCCCCCTTTTTTTACCCCCTGATCTATCACATCTAAAACAAATGTATCCTGGAATATTAAGTTGCCAGTCCTGCCCCTCCTGTAGCCAGGTCTCACTAATTGCCACAATATCATGACCCCAAGTATCTGTCCATGCTCTAAGCTCATCTACCTTGTTCACTATGCTTCTTGCATTAAAATATATGCATTTCAGAGAATGACCCTCACATATATTCTCTTTTCTACCTTTTACCCTAATCTCCATCCTACCTTTGTTATCGTTATTATTCCTATCTCCCTTGACACTGCTCTCACACTCTGTTCCCCACCCCCCTGCCAAATTAGTTTAAACCTTCCCCCACAGCTCTAGCAAATCTGCTTGCCAGCACATTGGTCCCCCTCCAGTTCAAGTGGAGTCCGTCCCTTTTGTACAGGTCCGACCTTCCCCAGAAGAGATCCCAATGATCCAGAAATCTTATCCCTTGCCCCCTGCACCATCTCTTTAGCCACGCATTCATCCTCCACATCCTCCTATTTCTACCCTCACTAGCGCATGGCACTGGCAGCATTCCAGAGATTACTACCTTGGGAGGTCCGGTTTTTTTAACTTCCTACATAATTCCACATAATCCTGTTTCAGGACCTCATCACCATTTCTAACTAAGTCATTGGTCCCCATATGGATCACGACTTCTGGCTGTTCTCCTTCGTCTTGTAGAATGCTATGAACTCGATCAGAGATATCCCTGACCCTGGCACCAGGGAGGCAACAGACCAACCTGGATCCCCAATCTCGTCCTGTTCAAAAAATACACATTGCAGAACACAAAAATACCTTCAAATAAACTGTCTGACAAGACATTTCTACAATTCATGAGACAATTACTTTTTCTTTTAAACACACAAAGGACAGTAAAAGGCCCTTTTTGCCCAATTACACCCAATTAACCTACAACCCAGTACATCTGGAGGGTGGGAGAAAACCAGAGAACCTGGGGAAAACCTGCACAGGTCACAGGGAGAATATCCAAACACCTTACAGTCAGCGCTGGATTCAAACCCCGATTGCTGATTCTGTAACTGCATTACACTAACCATGCGACCCAAACCCAACTGTGGAAACCAAAACAAAGTTCCATGCAATTGGCACCAAGACATGAAGGTACACTTAAATGCATGTAGACTCGACACTAAATTTGATCCACATCTCCCCTCCTCCCACCCCCCACCCACGAAATGCTATTTTTCCTCTTTCTCCATAGATGTTGAGTACATCCAATCTTTTCCTATCTGTTAATCCAATTTGTTGAAGGATTTGTGGGGCTTCAGGTAAAGCATCAAAACCTACAAGCTCATTATTATCATCTATAAATCATTTTAAACTGTAATAAAATAATTACCATTTGATGAATATATGTTAGCCAGGGCATGAGGAAAAACCGGTTAGGGTGGCACGTTTAGCATAGCAGTTAGCACAACGCTTACAGCGCAAGTGATCAAGATCAGGGTTCAAATCATGGGTTGTTTGTAAGGTGTTTGTACGTTCTCCCTGTGTCTGTGTAGGTTTTCTTCCAGTGTACTCTGGTTTCCTCCCACCGTTCCCCTGATTAGAACTCAGTATTGAGTTGAACAATTGGCACTTCATGAAGTTTTAAGTTGGATATCTCTTGATAAACTATTATCTTTGAGCAGTGTTCTTTCTTTTAAGAATTGAAGCAGTAATAACTCCGAATACATCTAATGGACAATGCCACTTCAAATATCCTGATGGTCTTGAGGTGCTCAATGATAATGCATTTTATTTCTAAGAATATTCTTATTCATTATTGATTATATTGAATAGCACAGGAATATCTAAAGACAATAGAACATGTCCTGCTAAGTATAAAACTTTGTTTCCTGGTTTGTACATCTCTTACACTAACCATGCGACCCAAACCCAACTGTGGACCCAAAAGTGATAAAGAAAAGCCAGTCATCTCAATGTGTTGAATTTTTATTAGACATTTTTTATCCTTTTACTCTCTTCTCAGAGACCTCGAATCTTTAAATAACTCTGATGGGCATCTGTCTTGAGTATAGTTTTTTGCACCACCAATAAGTAGAGATTTTGCCTGACCTGCAGGAGAAAGAATCTCTGGGTTGTATGTGATAACAGTATGTACTCAGACAATAAATCTGAACTTTGGAACTTTGTATTGTCATTGAGAAAACTGACATTTAAGAGCACCTAATGGCCTGAAAACACCTGAGATTATCTAATCTAGGAAGCTAAGCAGGCTCAGGACTTGGAGGGGAGACCACCTTGGAACTTCATGCAAGTTTCTGGGAGTGGCACTCTCTCTCTGCCTTACAAAAGTGAAAGATTTTCATGTATGTTACATACTAAATGTAGTATTATGTAACAATAATGGAACCTTTACATTGGAGGTTAGGGAAGGTTGTGATATGTTGGATATGGATATTAGAAGGAACCCTAAAATTCGCATAGATGTTTGATAAACACCATTTCTTTGTGGAACTAACTCTGCTACAGCTTGTATGAATTTTGACACTTTCTGGCACCATGGGGGAGGGGGGGGGTGTTGTACCTGTTCCCATCTATAACCTTGAACCTCGATTAATGATAAAAGTGCTTAGATCTCAAGCATCATATTCTCAAACATTTCCCATGACACCTGAAGAGGTCAATCAGCCATCAAGACAGCCCTCAAACAAATCCCATCTATCACATTCCCTGTTACCTACATTCTCCATTACCCATCATCTGCAACTCTTATTCCACTGTTACCCACCAACACTGGAGATCATTCATGGTAACCAATATCAGGGAAACAAAGGCTGATTTTTAGAAACAGGCTGAATTTCCAGAAGGAGTCAGTAACTCATTTTGCTACTTATCAAGCTAGGCCATTAGCTTTCATCTACTGGGACCAATGCTATGATCGAGACGATAAGATGGAATTTTTATGTACCATTTTAAGCCACAAGCAACGATTCTTGCCTAACACACTAGACCACTATCATATTGCATTAAACAAGGAACAGGAACAATCCAACATTTATAATAGTCATTAGACACTAAACAATTTAATGTTTCAAATGAACAAATTTTCCGACAGTGATGCACATTAGCAAAGCCATTAAAAAGTTCAATAAAGCACTAATGATCATCCGAGAGGCACAGGATTTTATAGACGAGAAATTATGCAAAACTTTGGATGGTTTTCGTATTTCAAAGGACAAAAGCATGAGAAAAGGTCCAGAAATTATCTAGAAAGATGACATCAGAATGGAGAGTGTCCACCGATAAGACAGAATAAACATCTGGAGCTTCTTTCTCTGGATAATGATTTTTTCTTTATTACAGAATAGTTCTCTAGATCTGGAAGGTGGCAGGTTGGGAGTTCCAAAATGAAGGGCTAATTGAAGATCCTTTTGGTAATAGAGTGTGTAAAAGTGGAATTCATTACTTTATTGAATGATTGAAGCAAGGGCAAATAATAAAGAAGCATTTGATGAAATAGCAGAGGTACGCAAGTGAGAAAGGTCGATCATGTGGGATTTTTTAAAGAGAAACAAAGCTGGATGTTTTGATTTTGCTGCTTAATTATTCCCAAGTGCAATGACGGATTTGATAAAGGCACCCGTTCATTATAGTTGTTACATTTAACACTAGGCTGCTTATGAACAGAAAATAATTTGATTCAATTAACGTGCAGTGGTGTGCGACCATTGGCACTAAATAAGTTGATGCCTGCTGCGTGCCATCAGTCATGAAGCTCGGTTATAAGTATTTCCATTTTGTCACTAATGCTTCAGGGAAACAGAAACTGAAAAAGCTGAATTGTTATCAACTAAAGATACGATCTGTAACCCTGGCTAACAATTCCTTTGATCTGGCCACAAACAACTGCAGTATCCAAATATTATGAAGCCCAAACAGGTGATACATAGGAAAGGAAATTGTTCGGTTCAAACACAGATCAGATATCCTGCCACAGTCATGAAACATGACTGCTCTTTTCCATCCTTTCAGCTTCTAAAGAGCGATATCAATATGCAGCACGAGGATAAAGAGAGCAACTGGTGCCATTTGTTAAATGAAAAATCATGGAAGATCAATCAGTCAGCAAAAGTACTTCTCCAGGACCTCACTGACAGAACATTTGTCTGAGAATGTATCCACTGCTAAACAAAACAGTCCTGTCTGCTTGTACACAAGGGTGATCTCGAAGAACTGTCCAATAGGAAAAACAAAGCTGACATCAATTGAAACCATTCAATTTCTCTACAACTTTAGCAAAGTGCATTTCATTCAATTTCTCTACAACTTTAGCAAAGTACATTTCATTCAATTTCTCTACAACTTTAGCAAAGTATATTTCACGTCACCAAGGATAAACACTGAGGTAGCGGAAGATAAACAAGACAAAAATAATTTTGATCCTGATTTTCAGTAAAAACTCTCATTCATTTTCAATGTTGTCCTCTAAATGAGGTGTCCTCTCATAAAAATCAGCATTTCAATGATTCAGTACTATCGAGGCACCTTGTGCTACAAAATAATATTAAATGTTTTAGGTGTAAGAACTTAGCAGAACATAAGCAGTGCTACACCACATGCCAAGACGCCTGGATTAGCAGCGCTCTATTTGTTCAATATCTACCTACAATATGAGAAGTATTCTTCAGTGTCAACATGCAATGGCAAACCCAAATCTTGACATGGGACTCAAAGAAGCTGGAAACAGTTGAGAGCAAAGTTATCCCATTGATTCGGTATTGTAAGCAGAACCCAAGCATTTATATCATGAAAGTGCATGGTGCACAATATCTATGACTTATAGGAAAAATAATGTCCAGCCATGTCCACTGTTAGCCAATCCTCTCAGTTGACCACGTAGCTTGCATGGCCAGTATCAGATTCCCAAAATAGACATTCTTTTCTGGGTCCTGCCACGAGAAGAGATTCATGGAGGAATGCAAAGATGTGCTTGAAGAATCTTTCAAGAAGCACCACATCTCCACTGACTCCTGGGGATCTCTGGACTCTGATCACTGAGGAGAATTGGGGATAGTATTGAGAACCTCACCCAATATCAATAGCACATGCTTAAGTGGTGAAAGAAATACCCCAGCACTCAAACAGTCCTCATTGGTCCCATCAGATCCCTTCAAAACCCACAAAATCAGGATGGACACAAGACATTCTAGATCCTAACAGACTAACTCAGGAAAAAAATATTACGCACTGTTGTAATATCCTCTCAATAGTTAAAAAACATAATGGCATCAATTAAAACAAAAAGATATTTATTGCTCAGATTTCTTTTTACTTATCATCACGTGTCCGGATCAGTCTGTCTTGGGACCGAGGTTTTGTTTTATTTGTTTCATAAGTGATCTTCTTACCACAAAGGTTTGGAAAAGATTTAAATGGTTACATCCTTGACGGGAGATTAATCAAACACTTCAGACCCCGTCTCTATTTATCAGTCAAAATTGTCTGTTTCAACCATGATTTGAAGCACTGGATGAAGGAAGTAGTAAGTGGGAAGAAACAAAAATGGACTTTTGTCAAGTGGATGGTTTTAAATCATGTTCATTCCTGGCTTATTACAGAATGTCATGAACAGAGTCATAAATATGCCTGCAGTTCTAACCCCTGCACTTGCTATTTATTAACCATCACTTTTATTCATCACATAACTCATAGAAACAGACTACATGGCAGCTTGTGGTATCTGAAAATAAAACAAGAGTGATGCTTGATTTTACAAATAACAAAACAAAAAGAGTGAATGAATGACATCAATCCCATTCCTTGGTAGGGCCATCAGCCCAGCAAGCCTAAAAACAGTTGTAACTGTGCATCATTTATCAATTAAAGCAGTAAAAGTCCTACTGATACTCAAATCCATAAGTAACACCAAGATGTATCAGGTTGTGCGGAGCTATAGGTTCTGGGACTCAAATTGCTCGTTGGAGTACTACAGCTGCCAAATACTACGTCTTCTCCTATTCCCAGTTTTGAGCACTTTTGTGTCAGCAATCAACATTTCACCTTTAATGTCTCATTTGTGGCTACAGTAAAAAAAAAGGTAGCACTAAAAGACCAAATATACATTTACATAATGCCTTTTTATTATCATGGAAAGTTAGTTATGAAGTTCTTTCAGATTAAGTGCCTGCAAATGTGGTCGATACTGTAATACTCAAGTACAGCAAGATGACAAATGTATCCTCTAAATGTCGTCGTATCTTTTATATCCATCAACAATTACTCTGCATGTCAGTCACACATTCCCTCCCAAATGACAGAGTTTCAACATTGGTCATTTCTGCTTCACCGCACAGCAACAGAATTTGGAGAAATGGCACCAAATAAGAGGTCATTGAGGAATACTCAGCCACAGGGAAACAAGATGCTGAGATAATTGTAAGTGGATTACATCAATGTATTTCCCACATGGAATAAGTGAGCTTATGAAGAAGAGCTTTCTGTTTCAACCTTGGCTATGGAATTTAGCATATGCCTTTTGGTAACTGAGCATGTGATTCTAAATGTACGATAAATACAGCAGATATATTTATTTTCAGGCCTCTGGTCTCTTGGGTGACATTCAGGTGTTGTTTTGGTTTCACAGAAGGCACAGAACTGGTGTTTACTAGGGAAGGGTTTCAAACAGTTCTTGAAAAGGTTTGACATGACTGGAAGCTCAAATGGCTTAAGTTGCCACAGCATCACTTGAGAAAGAAATCAGTTCTTGTTCCTTTTCTAGACATGTCCTCTTTTGTTATTCATTGCATTGACCTGCCATGTCCTGTTGACATCTGTAAGGTTCGACATTTCACAAATCTCTGGGTGGGGGGGCGGGGGAAGAATCGTGGTGTCATACAAAGTTCAAGGGGATCCCTAGCATTCAACTGCAATGTAAGCCATTAAGAATATCCCACAGATCAAGAAGTAAGCTTGCCACATGCAAAAGTCTTGAATTTGGAGTGGGACACACAGCCATCACTGCAATTGTGAAAATGGCATAGAATTTTTCACTACAAACTTTGAGAGTGCAAAATAGAATGACAATCCTGTTCTGTGACAAGTTACTGCACTTCAAAGTAAATTATTGCATTAGCAGCTCTGGAGAATTTGATAGATGTTATATGAATGTTTTATCACTCAATATTTGAATTTTATCCAGAATAAATCATTCACTATTTATTCAGGATGAATAGATTTGACATTCTTTAAAGGTGTTGGCAAATGTAAAATCAATAAATGGCTGACATATATTTTATATTTAGGAGCTTTCTGAGAACTTGTTACCTTTAAAAAGGAGAAACTTATTTCTCCTCTTTCCATTCCTTTCATAGTTCCTGCTTCCTCAATGATTCCAATATAGGTTGGAATTGCAGAGGTAGACTGATATGCCTCAGAAGTTATTTATCTCTGTGGCAGAGTTAAAGCAAAATTGTAAATTAACAATTTCAAGTCACATCACTACACAGCATAGAAACAGGTCCTTTCAGCCCACTACATCAGCACCTCTACACTAATCCATTCTTTAATTCTCTCTACATTTCCATTACCTCCTTCCAGATCCTGCCATTCTCCCACACACAAGACTGTTTCATTGTTCAATTAACTCGTGCACCTCTGGGATGTGGGAGGATGTGGTTAAGCAATACTAATTACAATTATAATGCACTTCATTGCACTGAAGTAAAATCTGCATTGTGAATATACTGTTACATATGTATATTTTTACACATGCACACACTTGTGATTCAATAGACTTACCAGCATTTTCATTTGGACTGACTTCAGCATTGAAAACAAAAAATCTGACATGAAGTTCCATACAAATTCAAGCAGAACAGTTGAGGTTGAGTGGTAGATTTATCCCAAAATATCCAAAGATAATTGCTTCCTTTGTTCAGAGAGGTTGGCTGTTCTGTGAACTCTGAAGAAAATCAGGGTTCCAGTAAGATCTGGATGCATGAAGCAATGGTATGCCGGGCCATTGCCTCTCAGCCTAAATCAGAGATTAATTACTTTATCCAAGGTGGAAGATGCTAAAGTTCAGATGTTTTCATGATAAATAATTTGCAATACAAATGCAGGTTGAGAACATCACATTACAATGTTCATTAATAATCAGCCCGAAGAGAGCCTTAATTGTGCTGTGGCATTTTATCTCCTCATGCAAGTGTCAAACAGAACAATATTTCCAATGAGTGTTAACATTAGAGTGGCAGTTCCACGACAACCATATTTTCGAAAAAGGCACATCAACTTAGTAATGCTCTACATTTTATCTTGTTCCATCTTGAAGAATTATTTGCACCTTTTAAAAGTGTCATTGAATCTATTTATATTATATATGGAACTGTGTAAGGTTGAAGATGATAGTGGTTAAAGGTGAATATTCCTTGCAATTACGCGCAAAGAAAAAAAGCAAGTCGAGACTGTGGCTCGAAATTTAACAGCACAACATGCAATAAAGTACTATGTAAACTAAAATCATACCATCATGGCATTAACAAACTTTGCCCATATCTACCTACAATATGAGAAGTATTCTTCAGTGTCAACATGCAATGGCAAACCCAAATCTTGACGTGGGAGTCAAAGAAGCTGGAAACAGTTGAGAGCAAAGTTATCGTACTTGGGTTAATGCCAGTTGTTACAAAGGATGGACCACTACGTTTGAAGTGTTGCTGATATATCTTTGCCTCCTATGGACACTGTGAGGCCTGCTGAGGTCCTCCAGCATTTCTGTGCTTGTACAACAATCACATCATCTGCAGACTTTCATGTTTCACCCCATTGGCAGTGCCATTGCCCAAAATTCACTTCTTGCCAGATTTCCAACCACATTAGACTGGCGCACAGTTGGCATTGCGATCTTTCAAGATTTTAAAGCTCAAAGTGAAAATTATTTAAAGAGTCAAAAGCATCTCTCCCGCGATCATGGGCAAAGTATGCAGTTTTCTACAAAACAAACATCAAAAAGAACAATTTAAATTGGAACCCCAGTTACCACACTCTCCAGCAGCCTCAACGGGTTACCTCCCAAAACTATGAGCAAAGATGCCAGAAGAAATTGACATATTGATTTGAGCAGAAATGGCTAAGAGTAGGCAAAGAACCTGGACAAAAGAGATAATTGACACAGAGCATTGGCAGAAAGTTTACATTCATGTTCATAATCTTACATGACCCAAAAGGAGGCCACATAATCCATCAACTCTGTATTGGTTCTCGGAAAAAGCCCATCAATCTCATCCCCACATTTACTTTCCTAGACCTCATCTGTCACACATTTCCAGCCACTTACATCATAGATAACTGATAATTGTGAATTAACCTACAACTAGCACGTCTTTAGGATATGTGAGGAAACCTAAATCCACATGGTCATGGAGAGAATTTGCAAACGGACAGCACCAAAGGTCGGGATTAAACCAGGATCACTGAAGCTGAATGGTACAAGCTGTAATACTGTGGCACCCTATGTAATCAAACTACTCTCAATCCCACATCCCTACCCTATTCTCAACATTGGCAGCCTTGCCTCATGATCCGCGCTACTTCTGTTGGAGATGGCACATATGACCCTTGTCTTTGGACTGAGGTCCATGCTGTGTAAGAAAGGGCAATACGACAAGGTGATGATAACACTGGAAATTCATCCTGTGCATGACAGCAGGGAAAACAGAAAATTATTTTTATGGGAACCTTTTGAAATAATCTCCCTCATATTACTCATGCTGTTTTAATGCTAGGCTTATATTTCTTCCTGTTTAACCTCTGACTGTTATCTAGTGGGTTGTTCGCTCAATGAAATTGATGCGTCCAGAGTTTTGCTTGTGCCAGTTTTCATGATTATGTCTGCTACATGTAACAAAAATTTAATGGCAACTTTAGCCCCATTATCAACACCTTTAAGTGCATTGTACACCATCACCAAATCAAAAAACTTGCTTTCGTAACATGACTGAAATTTTCTGTTTTAGTTCTCACTGAACCATTCAAAGAATGTCTAGATAGAAAAAGATTACAGATTGTTCTACAATGGTTAACTGTTCTGCTTTGACATATATAATGGCTGATAAATGTGAAATAAAATTAAAATGTAACTTTTATATGGTTTCTATTGATTGCTTTATGTCTGTAAGTAATGGTTATTTAATTTTATTGCCAAAGCACAATGGACACAAACTGAAATCAAAGTAGATTAAATGAGAGACTTTCAGATAAATTTTCTATTTTGTCCAACAATGTTACCATGTCACTTTAATATTGTGACTAATGACCCAGCATGCTAATTAGAAGACTCAGGTAATTAATATGGTTATACGTTCATCTCTGAGAGCAAAACCAAGCACTACATGCAAAATTATGGCTTTAGAAGTTAATGCTCAGGATATGAAATTGTTCATTTTGAGGCACCAGATGATAGGCTTTCTGAAAAGCTGCCATTAATCCTGTTATCTCATTGATCAGTGAATGCACAGATGAAAGAAGGTTCACATAGCTAGAGTACAACCAGCTCAAGGGAGCAGGCAAACTGGGCACCTCATATTCTTTCCGACAGCTTAAGACCAGTGGGCAGTGGGATGCAAAATCACCAGCCAAGGAATAAAATAAAGAGATGACACCAACAATGATTTATCTACAAGCAAGAAGGTACCTTGGAAGGATAGTCATCTCAGTCCTAGGAGACTTGGTAACACTTTTATAGTCAAACAACTCATGAGGCTGGTCTTCAGATTATGCCCAAATCACTGTTGAAGAGAAGTATGGTGTTGAAAAAAAGAGTGAATTTCTTTCTGCCACTTTGGAATTCTTTACAATAAAATAGAATGGGCACAAAAACTGCATGGTTACTAGAGTTCCAGCAGGGAAGAGTACAGTTATATAACTTTAGCATCCATGAATTTTAATGGCAGGGTCACGTGGGATGACACGTTTCAGGGTTGTGTGTATGTGCTCTTCCTTTAAAATAATAATTGAGACAAGGGTTTGATTTAATGCAGCCCTATGTTATTTAAAAGACCAATGGGTAATTGGTGCTCAGTGCACCCCGAATGATTCTTCTTTAATTTTCCCACAAGCAGTTTTCCCTCATTGAGGCTGGTAGGCAAAAAAAAAACTGAGAACTCTGCTCTGAAAATTGGGCAATTCTTTCCGTAATGAACCATCAGAAGAGCCAGCTACCCCTTTTTGCTCATTATTTATAGTTTCTATGCTAAAGGAAACATTGAACTTCCATAAAAACAGGCATTTGCAGCAACTGATCAAAAGTTATTTGCACCCCAACTATGTGGAAGTTACAAGTGACCTTTATTTGAAGCTGTACTTTTCAGTTCAACCTTTAGAGGTTGCATCCAGAAGTTACAGAGAAAAGATGCAATGATACAGGGGTTATGCAAGAAATGGAATTAGGTTACTGAAGATAAATGCAATCAAATTGGTCTTATCCATTTACATGATTAACAATTAGAATAAAAGTAAATTTACAGCTCTGTTGAAATTGTATAATGTTTGTTCCATTTGCAAATGTTGGTAAATATTATACCATTATTTTCAGCATCCAAAACTTGATGACATGTCATTGACACTGCTTTGGATAAGGAGATGTTCTTTCTCACTTTTCCCAAAGGTTATCCAAGTTCATACTGCCCAGATTCAATAAGGAATTTCAAAATATGTTACTATTTCTTGGCCTGCATCAAAAAAGTTACTAAAAAATAAACTTCAATAAATACTAGTAGTCTCGCATGAGATATTTAAGTACTTGCTTGCACTTTGGGAGTTTAAACAAATGGAATAAAGGAAAATGTGAAGGTTTAAAATGATTTTGAAAATATATCATTCGATTTTGATGCTGTGTTGATGAAAAGGAGAAGATCCACAGATTTTCTCACACTTCACCTCAGTGTTGTGAACTCAGAAATAGTGGGTCTCTGTTGGAATATTGCAGATAGGTGTTTTTTTTTTAAAGTCCTTTCCTTGTCATGAATATGGCTGCCAAACTCAATATTCATTGACCGTTCCTTATTTTTCCTGAAATAAGGAATTATATTGGGCAGAGATAGAGAGACAGACATGAGTGAGAACAGCAGATTGTTTTCCCCATAAAGCAATCTAGGGTAGTATTTTATGTCTATACAAAAGCTTGTTTTATGTGGTGCCTCAGGAATCAACATCGACCATTTGCAATTCACCATCGTGACCTAAATGAAGCAACCAAATGAATGGCAGACAGATTTACCAATGATAAGAGGACAGGAGGGAAAAGGGGTATAAATACATTGAGTTGATAGGAGAAAAAGTGGACTAATGGAATACAATACAAGGAAAGTGGACTAATGGAATACAATACAAGGAACTAGTTGGTTATTGAGTTTATAGGAAAGCAGAATATTGTTTAAATGGAGAGAGTCGACTGGATGCTCTGAGCAAAATGATCTGGGTGTCCTTGTGCATGAAACAAACCAGTGTTTGGCAAGGCAAATCGAACATTGATCCAAAATCAGAAGAGTTTTACTCCAAAAATAATATATGGTGAAAAGTAATAGTCTCCTTACTTAAGGAAAGTTATACATGCTTTGAAGATATTGAACAGGTGGTTCATTAGGTTGATTTATGGACGAAGGAGTTATCTACTGATGAAAGATTGAACAATTTGGCCCTGCATTTAATGGAATTCGGAAACATACAAGTTTCAGAGAGGGTTTGGCAGGATAGAAGTTGGGAAGAAAATTTTTTAAATGGGGTTGGTGACCGACTCCACAACTTCAGAAAAATAGGTCAGAGGAATGTGATTCTTTGTTAATCGCCACCCAGAAAGATGTGGTGGCCAAATCAATGAACACTGTATATGCAAGTCAGGCTTTTGATGGGAGCCAAGGACAATGGGAAACAGAGAGGAAAGTGGAGCCAAAGCAAAAATCAGATCAGTCACACACATTGACTAGCTGAGCAGGTTCAAGAATAGTACAGAACTCGCTCCTGCTCTGTTCTTTACATTCTTAAAATCAGTCATTTCTTGGTCACCATTACAAGAAGGTTTTCATTCCAGCTGCATTTAATTGTTTTAATTAAATTCAGCATTTGCATTCAAACTCCCAACTCTGGATCAATATCCCCGTAGATGCAAGTCCAGCAACTTAAATCAAGATGCTACTGGACCCAGTTGCTGCAGAAATAAAGAGCCAGGAACAGAAAGATGTCATCCAGATGTATTCAGCCTTATACAGGTATGATTAGCCACCAACCTGGTCCTCTGCTACAATGCAAAATAACTCTCTGGCCAGGACTTCATCCAATTAGCATCAAAGTTCAAATTTTTTGACAAAGTATATCCAGTACATCACATACCACTCTGAGATTCTTTGTCCTGTGGGTGTACACATGAAGATATGTACACGTGTAAAAATATAAACAAACTGTGCAATACAGAGAAGATTTAAAAAAAAATACAGTGCAAAAGTACGGGTCCTAAATGCATCCCTGATTGAGTTTGTTGTTGAGGAGTCTGATGGAGGAGGGGAAGCAGCTGTTCCTGAACCTGGTGGAGCTAGTCTTGTGGTACCTCTACCTCTTTCCTGATAGCAGCAGCGAGAACAGAGCATGTTCTGGGTGATGTGGATCCTTGATTGCTTTTGCTTTCAGATGTCAGCATTCCTTTCATGGTGGTGGTGGTGGGGGGAGGGGGGCGGAGTGGTGGGGGGAAAGGTTTGGCTGTGATGTCCTAGGCTGTGTCCACTATCTTTTGCAAGACTTTCCACTCAGGGGTAACGGTATCCCCATACTAGACCATGATGCAGCCTGTCAGTACACTTTCTACCACAACAATCTCCAAATTGCAGGTAAAGAGTAGAGTCACTTAGTACAAAAAATTGCAATGTTTGTATTCCCATAATGACCAGCACCTAGAGCCATAGAACATGACAGCACAGAAAACTTTTGGCCTTCAAATCTGTGCTGAAAACATCATACTGCTAGCCCCACTGACCTGCACCCTCCAGGCCTCTCCTAGCCATGTGTCTGGCGCAGAGACAACAACCTACACCTGAAAATCAACAAAATTTCAGGAGATCCCAGGGGGAATCACTCTCCTCTGATCATCAACAGCTCCGAGGTAGTCAAGAGCACCAAATTCCTTGGCGTGCACCTGGCAAAGAAACTCTCCTGGTCCCCTAACATCAGATCCATTGCCAGGGTGGCCAAACAACGCCTTTACTTCCTGCAGAGGTTGAGAAAAGTCCACTATATTCTACAGGGGATTCGTTGAGAGTATCCTATGTAAGTGCATCTCCATCTGGTTTTGGAACTGCACCATCCCAGAACGCAAGTCCTTGCAGCGGAGAGTAAAGACTGCTGAGAGGATTATTGGGGTCTCTCTCCCCGCCATGATAGACATTTAAAACTGAGTTGTTTGAGGAAAGCCATAAACATTGTAATGGACTCCACAAACCCCTCCCGCAATCTATTCTCCCTCCTGCCATTCGGGAAGAGGTACCAAAGCATTTGGGCCCTCATAACCAGATTGTAAAACAGTTTTTTCTCCCAAGCCATGAGACTTCTGAACTCCAGGGACACCAGGCTTGCATAGGTAATACGATATTTATAAGTGGTATGTCATTTATAAAAAAGTTTCTGATGTAACGTAGCCTTGTAAATAACCAGCTCCACTGTCTGGAGAAATACCATTTTCTTTTCATTGTACACTACAATGGTTATGGTATGAAAGACAAAAAACAACTCAACTATAATTGCGACTTGACCATCTATCCAATTTATTTTTAAAACTTAAGAATGAGTCCACATTTACCATGTCAGATGGCAACCGTTCCACACCCCCCCACCCTCTGAGTGAAAATGTTCCCCCTAAACCTCTTTATTTTCACCCTAAAGGCATGTCCTCTTGTATTTATCTCTTCTAACCCAAGTGGAAAGTGCCTACTTGCATTCATTCTGTCTATACCCCTCAATTTTGTAAACCTCTATCAAATCTCCCCTCATTCTTCTATGCTCCAAGGAATAAACCCCTAACCTGTTTAATTTTTCCCTGTAACTCAACTCCTGAAGATCTGGCAACATCAAAGTACATCTTCTCTGAACTCTTTCAATCTTACGGATATCCTTCCTGTAGTTTGGTGACCAGAACTGCACACAATACTCCAAATTTGGCCTCACCAATGTCTTATACAACCTCGCCATAACAACCCAAATCCTGTACTCAATGATTTATGAAGGCTAAGATGCCAAAAGCTTTCTTCACAACCCTGTTGACATGTGACACCACTTTCAGGGAATAATGTATCTGAATTCCCAGATCCCTTTGTTTCTCAACACTCCTCAGTGCCCTACCATTTATTGTGTATGCCCTACCTGTCATTTATCCTTCCAAAATGCAACACCTCAAACTTTTCTGCATTTAATTCTATCTATCTACCACTTTCTTGTTCATTTTTCCAGTTGGTCCAGATCCCTCTGCAAGCTTTGAAAGCCTTCCTTGCTGTCTACAATGCCTCCAATCTTACTGTCACCAGCAAACTTGATGATCCATTTTACTGCATTTTGATCCAGATCATTGATATAGACAACAATGGTCCCAACACCAATTTCTGAGGCACACAACTGATCACAGGCCTCCAGTCTGAGAAACAATCATCCACTCTGTCTTCTCCATTCAGCTAATTTCAAATCCATTTTCCAACCTCTCCATGGATACCTAGTGTCTGAATCAGCCTCCCATGTGGGACCTTGTCAAAGGCCTTACAGAAGTCCATGTAGACAACATCCACAGCCTTTCCTTCATCTACATTTTTGGTAACCTCCTCAAAATACTCTACAAGATTCAATAAACATGACCTTCCATGCATAAAGCCATGCTGACTATCCTTAATCAGCCCTTGGCTGTCCAAATATTTGTATACCAAATCTCTCAGAACACCCTCCAATAATTTACCTATTGATGATGTCAGGCTCACCAGCCTGTAATTTCTTGGTTTACCTTTGGTGCCTTTTTTAAACAACGGACCAACATGAGCTACCTTTCAATCCTCTGACACCTCACCCATGGATAAGGATGCTTTAAATATTTCTGTCAGGGCCCCCTGCAACTTCTGTACTCATCTCCCTCAAGGTCCAGAGGAATATCATGTCAGGCCTAGGGGATTTATCTACCTTTATTCACTGTGAGGCAGCAAGCACCTGCTCCTCTTTAATCTCTATATGTTCCATGACACTACTGCTTGTTTCCTTTCCTTCCTTGTACACTTGTCAGTTTCCTGAGTAAATACTGATGCAAAAAACTGTTTAAGATCTCTCCCATCTCATGAGGCTCCACACATAGACAATCACTCTGATTTTCTAAGGAACCAATTTTGTCCCTTACAATCCTATTACTTTTAACATACTCGTAGAAGCCCTTTAGGTTTACCTTCACATTATCTGCCAAAGTAACCTTATGTCTTCTTTTTCCTTCCTTATTTCCTTCTTAAGTATTTTCTTACATTTTCTATACTCTTCTAGTACCTCATTGGTTCCTTGTTGGCTATACCTGTTATACACCTCTCTCTTCTTCTTAACCAGATCGCCAATATCCCTTGAAAACCAAGGTTTCCTATGCCTGTTAACTTTGCCTTTAATCCTGACAGGAACATGCAAACTCTGCACTCTCAAAATTTCAGCTTTGAAGGCCATCCACTTACTGAACACATCCTTGCCAGAAAACAACTTATCCCAATTCACTCTTCCTAGATCCTTTCTCACTTCCTCAAAATTGGCCTTTCTCCAATTTAGAATCTCAACTCAAGGACCAGACCTATCCTTATCCATTATTAACTTGAAACTAATGATATTATAGTCACTGGACCCAAAATGTTCCCCAACACATACTTCTGCCACCTGACCTGTCTGGTTCTCTAATAGGAGATCAAGTATTGCATCATCCCTTGTTGATACCTCTACATATTGATTTAGTAAACTTTCCTGAACCACATTAGACAAACTCCGAGCCATCCAGCCCTTTTACACCATGGAGGTCCCTGTCAATATGTGGAAAGTTAAATCTACCATAACAATTTTGTGTTTCTTACATCGGTCTGCTATCGCTCTACAGATTTGCTCCTCCAATTCTCTCTGAGTATTGGGCGGTCAATAATACATCCCTATCAGTGTGGTCACACCTTTGCCATTCCTCAGCTCCACTGATATGTCGTCTGAACATTAGTTGGAAATATATATCAATGGGATGTGTCACTCAGTGTGAGGCAAGAAACCATCATGCTTTACAGCCCCACATCTTTCAAGTTATCTGCAGTGACAGCCAAAGTGATGATTACAGTTGAAAATAACAGCACACAATGTTGATGATAGAGCCACCTACTAATCTGTTGAGCAGAAAAGGGTAATGTGGGATTGCTACCTGATACTTTTACACTGCTATGTTTTGCAATGTACACAGGGCATCTTTCCTTGCAAAAACAAGGTTTAGTTTTTCACCCAATCTGTGTTCTTTGCCAATTTCAAAATGGCATTAAAGCTTCTACAGGTGCACTGTAGAAAGTATGTAGATTGGTTTCATCTCAGCCTAATTTGGAAACTCAAGTGCTCAAGAATGCAAAAGGCTGCAGAAAGTGGCAAACCTAACCATTTCTATTATGGCCACCAATCTCCCATGCACTGAAGACAATTACATGTGAAACTGTCTCAAGAAAACAAGATTTAAATATAAAGATAAAAAAGGAAACATGGGAGAAATTATGTCCTGGAACGATGAGAAATACAATAAATACGAGGCTACGTATGATACAATATAATTGGTTACACAGACTATACATTACACCGCAAAAGTTAAATAAATGGGACCCAACAGTATCTGATAGATGTTTTCGATGTAAAAAAGAAAGGGGAACAACAATTCATGCAATCTGGACATGTGAGAGAGTAGAAAAATTTTGGGATGATCTCAATCAGATATTAAATAAAATAACAGAAAACAATATACCAAAGAATCCAGAGATCTTTCTCCTAAGTAACATAAAAAATAAAGAATTTGGAATTGACTTGGAGGATGCACAAAAAAGATTTGTTAAGATAGCCCTAGCCGTAGCAAAAAAATGTATTATGTCAACCTGGAAATTGGAAGATAATTTGAAAATACAACAATGGTATATAGAAATGAATAAATGTATTCCATTAGAAAAAATAACATATAGTTTAAGAAATAATATTGAAATATTCGAACAAGTATGGGAGCCTTACATTAAATACAATAGCGAAAACCTACCGGGAACAAACATGACCTAAGTTGATGGAAGGAGAAGAAAAGAAAAGAATGGACTCAGTAGAATTTCTGGTGTATTTTTGTTGAATGACAACATTGTCTGACTGGCTTAATGCAACCTAGATTGTATACCTAAAATGGATGAGAGGGGGGGTGGGAGGGTGGCTTGGGAGGAGGGAGGGGGGGGAGAAAAAGACACTGTATATGTGTGAAAAAGAAAAAGTGTATATCATGGCTAACGTGATTTATGGTGTGAAAAATAAAAATTTAAAAAAATTTAAAAAAAATAGCCAACATCATAAATCATCTCCATCAAGCTCTATTCACATTGCAACTGTTGTTACCAGCCTTTAGAGTCTGAAGTTTGTTTCCAAAGCTGCCAGGCTTTTGAACATTCCCATACTACCCTAACCATACACTTCTCCAAGATCAAAGATCTGTCTTCCCTATTGTACACTTTTTATGCACAAACTGCAACTGTGAATATGTGTCCTTTTTCAGTAAAAACCCCCACTCTCCAGCACTTATAGGGATGGCTAGATGCTGGCTAAGTGAATTTTCTTGTTGCTTGAGATTGTGTGTTTTGTTTGAGGCTATCGGTTGTGTGAATGCTGGACAATGGAGATTTTCACTTTATTCCTGTCGTAATTTAATTTATGCTTGTTGTTTGCTGGGACCTGTTCAGCGGGAGCCCCTTTTAATTGCACTGCTGTGACAAGGCAGCACAACGAGAGCCTAGTTTTTCCGAGACCGTACAGCAAAGGACGCACCTCGGAAACATACGCACACATTGGTGAATGGAGTCATTAGGTACAGGTCTGAGTTGGAAAGCCTGTCATTGCTGGAAGGCAATTCACAGTGAGGAGTCCCTTGTCAAATTCATGGAGTTGTGTAGTCAAAATGATTTTCATATCCCATTCTACAAAGAATAGTGCTGCATGTTCATACTTCTACACTATTTTTTTTATTATATAAATCCATGCCAACACTGCTTTGTTCAGTTTGCTTTTCATCATCTTACCTTTGAACAAAGGATATAATAACTACGGTCCTACTGATCTGAAACTTGCTGGTAAATTGTTAGCTGGATTTATGCCACCTCTTCTTAAAAACCAGAATTACATTTGCTGCCTGCCTGTCCTTTGCTAATCAATTTTTAATTGATGGATAAGCAGAATCCCTGCCGTATCTTCTCCACCAAACTTCATCTGAACAATGGCACCTCTCTAGCTTAATACTTACTAAGAGATTAGCTCAGATATGTATTTGTCTTTATACTGAGCATGAACCCACTGTTACACATTTCAGAGGAATTATGTTAAAATAAAGCCAACAATAAATTAGTTGATTGCATATATATTTAAAGTTCTGCAAGTTTAAGTAGTTTTCTCAATGGTAAGGTCAGTAAACAAAAACACACCCACCACCATCTCCTAACCAACACCTCCACATATTTAAACTAGACTTCAGTGATGACGAGAGTGAATCACATAAGCCGCCTCCGTTCTTTCCAATGATTCCATGAGCACTTCAAATGGGAAAGCATCTGATGTTGTAAAGTTATTTTAAAATACAAATTCAAGCAATGGAACTCCTGGAATATTCCACTGCTGCCTTCTCATTCCAATCAACCTGTGTCCATGACAGTGAGCAGAGAAATTCCACAGAAGTCTTATACCTGTGTCTAATCAGCTGTTGCAGAATTATTCTAGTAATTATTATTTAAAATCAAGAGCCATAAAATATGATGTTCGCAGTCCACTAACGTTCAGTGCTAAAAATGATGTGTCCCATTTTATTAGAGAAGTGGGGGGTGCAGAACTATAAAATCAGTTATTTATAGCAGGATATATAGATATCAAAAAGTGGCACACAAGTTAGTTAACCTATAATTTCCTCTTTCATGATTCTGGGACATCAGCTCTGAATAATCTCCAGAAAAACGTTCAGCCAATTCTTAGGGCAGTTGAGTCTGTTGCATTACATGAAAAAGTTTGCTATCTTAAAAGTGCAGCAGGGATTATTACAAGCACAGTGCCATGCATAAAACATAGCTGAAATAATTGCCCAGTTTACTCAACTTTTCAAAATCCTTTTGACAAATACTTCAAAATATTCCTGCTGGATATATACTTCAAGCCTTCACAAACAACCTCAAAAGGTGTAGTCAGATTGCAATGTAGGAATTGTAGATTGCAGCCAATTCATTAACAGTATGACCCCATGAAGGATAAATGCCAGAGAATGCTTGAGGGAAAACTGACCTGAACTTTGGATGATCCCCCTGAGAGAGTCACTGTCTAATGTTTCATCTGAGTGGCATCTTCTGCACAATACAGGACTGCCTGAATATTAGAACAAATTGTCAATTATATTTTGTGCTCGTCTGCTAAATCCTACATTTTCTGATTCAGAGACAAGATTCCACCGACTGAGAAACAGCTACTATTAAACTAAATAAGGAAGCCGGATTAAAAGTAGAAATATCCAAGAAGTGAAAGATCATTCTGAGGAGAGACGTGTTAGGATACGTATAAATGAGCTCACTTACTTATTAACATAATTGAACTGGGTGAATTAATCAGTTATAAGTTGGTGGAATTTATAAATTCAGAATTTGTTTAGTCCAATGCTGTTACAGTGCCAGCGACCCAGGTTCAAATTCAGCACCATCTGTAAGGAGATTGTACGTTCTTCCCATGACTGCATTGCTTTTCTCTGGGTGCTCCAGTTTCCTCCCACCTTTCAAAAACTTATGGGGGTTGTAGGTTAATTGAGTGTAATTGAGCAGCACCAGGTCATGGGCCACAAGGGCCTGTTACTGTGCTGTATGCCTAAATTTAAAATTTATAGATTGTCATTTCATATTTTAGATTTACACTGGATGACCAAATACAAAATTAAAATCCTTGTTTATTAGGAAAAAGAGAAGTGCATGCAGTTATACAATAATAATAAAAATGATCACTAAAAAAGCAGAATGAGAGCTGCAAGTTATTGCATATTTCTCAAAGAAACAAAGGAATGTTGACGTATCTGGTCAAAATAGTGACATTTAAGACCATGGATAATTGGAACACACAATTGACCCAACTTACACAAGTGTGATTGTAACATATTAAAAGCAAGGCAATATTATGGATCTGACAGGAAAAAGGCTTCTATCACTAAAAAAAGTCAAGATGGACTTATGGAAGAATTTTGAAAAGAATTAGGATTTCACTGTAGCACAAGAAATCAATATGATGATTAAAATGAACTCAGACTTCAAAGTGAATCAAGACAATTGGACAAGAAGATATTGATTTAAATTAAAGTTAATCCAGTACAAACCTTGGTAGTTTCTTTATTTAAAGGCTGACAGACATTTCAAGTCATTTATCCAATACAGTTGTGGAATTAACAGCATTACAGGAGACGAAAGAAACACAGGTTAGAACACTGAATGGGCCACTACAGCTGCCCTAATAAGCTTCCTAAGTGAAACAGAAAGTGCATGCAATATTCTGCATTTTAGGCAACATCTATGAAGAGAGAATCAGAGTTATCAATCCAGGTCAATGACCCTTCGAGCAATCTTTCTGATAAAGGGTCATTATCATCGACTCCTCTGGTTTCTGCTTGCCCACTCCCTGCTCTAACCTATCCCACTGACTTCTTTCCTCCACCCACTTCCCTCTCTATACACAGCCACCACCCCCTTTCCCCTGTTTTCTGATGTGCCCTCCCTCCGTTATCCATCTATTACCTCCTGCCTATAGGACTGAGCTCCTCCCCCTGCCTCCCACCAACCCCTCAATCACCATTTTGATTGGGTGTGACCTACATTTTGCCCATACCTTGATGAAAGGCTCAAGCCTGAAACATTTTTTATGCATCTTTATCATTGCTTTGTAAAGTACACGGCTTGACCTGCGGAGTTTCCTCAGCATTGTGTTTTTACTTCAATGACTGTGTCTGCAGACGTTTGTGTTTTACTACATCATGAAATATTAATTCTGTTTCTCACCATGGGTGCTGCCTGGTCTGCTGAACATAGTCAACATTTTTCAATTTTTTTATTGCAGATTTCCAACTTCTGCAGATGTTCACTTTTCAATAACTTCCTTACTTGACCTGCTGATGTGTGGGTGCTGGGTCAGTATTTGAATGGCCTCATATCTACCCTTTCCAAACCACTGGAAGACAGGCATAAACCAATGTCTTTACCTGAGTGTCTTAAACTAACAGATAATGTCACAGAACCCATTTTCTTGGCATCCTTCCACCCCTGGCAGATGGCCAAATGACCATCACTGACTCTCAGAACATAAAGATAAATATAAATGTAATTGCCAGTCTAGGATGAGATACTTGTATAAAATGCATTGAAAATTCTGTTTAATTATTTCCAAATAATTGTATTTATTCTGTTAAAAAAAGAGGTGGCAGGTGATTAAACAAAGGGAGTATGTACAGATGTATAATGAAGGCACTGCCATTATCACAGACATTTTAATTAAATCTTAGATTTCCACATCTATTAGGGGTCTGTCTATTACTTATTTCAGTTTTAGGGATAGGGTGAATTGAATAAATACCACTTAACAAAATTATAATGCTAGCTTGAATGTCCACATCTCAGGATATTTGCTTAACTGAAATAAACAAACATTTATTAAAAAGAGTTAGGTACTGAAAATATGCAGTTGCCTACATGCTTGAACTAAGTATCTGGTGACATGATGGAAATGAGGGTCCAAGAGGCAAAGCTTCTGCTTACCCAGAACAGGAATACCAAAGGGGTTTGGCGAAGGAAAATGCTCATCAGGCTGGAGGTTCTCTTCTGCAGGGTCTGACAAAGTTTCAGTGCCTGGGGCACTACAATAAAGCAATTACTCTGGAACCTGCTGGTACCCAGCACAGAATGGGAGTGCCATACATTACACTGACTTGGAACCACATCATTTGTTACTCATCACTTGCATTCAAGCTTCAAAGTTTCTGAATGAGTCTGAGGGTAGTAACTTCAACACACACAATTCAAGATGGTTTCTCAACACTACCTCAAAAATAATTGCAATAGCCTTGTCAGTGACACTTACATAAACAAAAAAAAATTGAAAAGTGGAATTAAAATAGTAGGTCATTTATTAATGAACCTTAGAGATTTAAATAAAATCAAAACCAGGTCAATTTTGTCTAACCGCCATTCTGTGAGAAGTACATACAGAACTCTTATATTAATCTGGTTTAAGGCCAAAGTTTCCATTTCATTTAAAATGAAGGTGACTCAGTGTTGTTACTCATGAGAAAATCTATCTTTTAGTACCATTGATTGCTCATTTGTGGAGTGCTATAAATATTTTCTGAACAAAAGCTAATTTTACCATGATTTTGCTAAGTTTGCAAAAGGAAGCATGAAAGTACTAGAGATTCATGCCAAGGCTTTGCAAAGATTTAGCTAATGACTTTCTGAGCATTTACAAATTTATCATCAAATGAACTCAAACTTTGGCAATTTATGATTTACCAATTTGTTTGTTTCAGAATCCCCATTGAATTTTGTCAATTCAGCTGATGGTTTAGTGATTGAGGCTCTTACAATTATGAAACTGACAATGGGAAGTAAAAGAAGATTTTAAATCTGTGAAAAAGCACGCAGCCAAGGCTATTGCTTGCATGCATATTGAATGACTCCAATGGAAAACTAACAGCAGAGAAGCTTTTTAATATGATCACATACACCATAGTGGAATATCCAAAAATCACTCATAAAGGTTGAGCTAAGGACCTATGGCCAAATGCTTGCTAGGTATCTGAGAAGAGGAGGGACGATTGGATTTGAAGAGGTTTGTGAAGGGAATCTCATATCTTAGAATCCAGACAGCCACAAGCATAGTCTTCACATTTAGAATAACATTTGGGGCAAATAGAATTTAGAATTGAACAAGTGCAAACTTCTTAGATTTAGAATGGAAGAAGAATACATGAAAATATGAAATAGGAGCAGTGAATATTCCACCTGGTGCATCAAGCTGGTTGTGTCATTTAATAAAATCTTGTTGATTGTTTTGTTATCATGACCGGAATTATCACTTAATCCCACTCAGATCAAGAATCTATCCACCTGTTCCTTAAAAAAATCCAAGACTTTGCTGCCTCCATCCTTTTAAGAGTCAGTGAAGAAACTTCATCTCATCTCTGTCTGAAAAAGGATTATCCATTATTGTCAAAAAGTTATTCTGACCATCCTCTAACCATTTATCCTTTCAAGACCCCTCAAGATCTTCTAATTCAGTCAAGTCCCTGCTCACTATTCCAAGCTCCAGTACTTACAAGCCTATCTTGTCCAGCACTTACTGATATGAAAACCCATCTACTCCTGATATCCATTGAATAAACATTTTCTAAACTTCTTCCAATGCATTTATAATTTTGTTTAAATAACCAGATTAAATACTGCATATGACACTCCAAACCTAGTCACACTGTCCAATGTAAATTGAGTATTAACTTCCACTTTTGATTCCCCAAGCGGTAAACAAAAGCATTGTTTGTTTTCCCAATTGCTCACTGTACAAGCAGACCAGCATTTTCTGAATCACGCACCAAGATATTCAAATCCCTCTGCATGTCAGTGTTCTGAAATCTCACCATTTAGATTATGTTTATTTCCCTGCCAAAGTAGAATATTTCACATTTTCCCATTTTAAACACCATTTGGCAAATATTTGCCCACCCCATCTATCCCTTTAGAACCTATATGTCTCCTTTTCAAAATTATACTACCTATTATTGCAAGATGTTAAGGTCCCAGCGCAATTATTGCTGCACATCCATTCAGTACCATCCAGACAAAAGACCCATTTATTTCTCCCTTTCCCTTTAGCTGCTGGGGTATAAAAGGAGAAATTTGGGAAAAAAAATTGACAATTTTAAAGCATGGTTTTGCCACTTCAGTATTGGTCCATTGTATTGGTCATCAAGCATGCAGGTTGGTGAATGTGTATGCAAGTAAATTTGGGTGGAGGAAGCAGAGTTCTGAATGACGCAATATACCATAAGAGCCAAAGGTACTTGAAAGGGACACAAAATCTGCAGACAACCCAGATCAACTTCAAACTATGGGTAGAATTAATGTCCAGGCCTATGAGTTATGACAGAAATACAACACAATGACATCAGCAGCCTTCACAGTGTTTAATCAAGCAAAATAATTCTTGTGACTGGATGTCACAAGAACCAGAGAAATCAAAGGCATCACGATGGTGTCATTAAGTATGATGAGGCTTCAGCTAATGTGGCCAAAAAAAAATTCCTATCTCATCTCCAGACATGTCCTGATGATCTTTTGAGCCACCAAGGCAATAGAAGGGCTGGATGAGGGGTGGTCAAGTGCTGGTAAGTAAGAATAATACTTGATGGTGGGTATGGATAGGCTGGGCTGAAGTGTTAAGTGCCAAATTACCTTTTTTATTCTAAGAAGTCACCAGATATGCACAATTCCAGAGGGAAAGGTGCAGGAGCAGGGAAAAGACTCAATTACAGTGGATTCTATGACTGAGGCAACGATAGACCAATTAACCTCTGCAGTAAAAAGTGCAGTTGAGGATGCAATCATCTAAGAAGGTAAGGAAAGGTACTCCACTCAATTACAATGGAGATCATTTCTGATATTATGGATTATCCAATGAGATTTAGGTGCAAAACCTAATTGTAAGATTTCAAACGTTATTTTTTTGTTAAATTTAGACATTCAGCACAGTAACAGGCCCTTTCAGCCATAAGCCCATGCTGCCTATTTACACCCAATAAGACTATCCAGGTATGTTTTTGAGCAATGGGAAGAAACTGGAGCACCAAGAGGAAACCCACGCAGACATGGGGAGAACATACAAACTCCTTGAATCCCAGACCTGTTCGCTAGTACTCCAACAGCATTGAACTAACCACTACGCTAAAATTGATGGGTACAGCTTTTGTTTGAAGAATTTCAAGAAGATTTTAAAGATGATGATACTTATCGGGACAAAGAAATTATGCAAATTTTCTTAAAGAAGGAATTGATGTCTCAAGTTAATAATTTAGAGGCAGAAATATCAAATCTAGAAAAGGAATTACATAAACAGTTATCAGAAGAAAAAATGAATTATTTTGAATAAAATGTTACAGTGCAACACATTACATTATCTTCTATCTTATAGAATGGAAAAAATAATTATGAGTACTAAACGGATATTATGAATTGGGGGAACGACCACACAAGTTTTAGCATGACAACTGAAAACAGAACAAGAATCAAAAGTTATTATTGCAACTAGAGATGAGACAGATCATATATCCTGTAAACCCCAGAATATAAATAATTGTTTTAAGCAATTTTATACAAAAGTACATAAAACAGTCAATGCAAAAGGATAATAAAATTGATTGATTTTTACCTCTAAATTTGCCTAAGTACAGAAGAACAGAAAATATTAGGAACTTCTTTTACAGTTGAAGAGGTTGGAAGAGTTAGTTTCTTTACAAAATAATAGATACCCTGATGAATTTACTTCAGAATTTTATAAAGAATTTAAAGATGTGCTGATTCCTGTATTTATGAAAATTTTAATACAATTGAAAGAAACTGGAAATTTACCTGATTCTTTTAAGTTAGCAATTATAATGGTAATTCCAAAAAAAGTTAAGATCCATTAATACTATCGTCTTATACACTCTATTGAATGTAGATAACAAGATAGTGGCTAAATTATTGGCAAATAGGCTGGAAAATCTTTTAACTAAATTAATTAACAAGGACCAAAGAAGATTTATTTAAAAAATGAAAATCAGAAGACAATGTAACTAGCTCAAAAGAAAGAAAATTTAAATGTAGCAGTGGCTTTAGATGCAGAAAAGGCATTTGATAGAGTAGAATGGGACTTTATTTGTCAGACACTTGCTAAATTTGGCTTAGTACAAACATTTATAAATTGGCTAAAAGTATTATATATTGAACCAAGAGCAAGAGTAGTGACAAATGGTCTCATGGCTGATTATATTAAATTAATAAGATCAATAAGATAAGGTTGTCCATTATCACCTGCATTTTGTTAAATTAGTAATTGAACCATTAGCTGAATTAATTAGAACAGACTTGGATATTAAGGGTATTAAAAAATGGGCTAATGATCATAAAATTAGTTTACTTGCAGATGATGTAATTATTTATTTGATAGATCCATAAAATTCATTAAATAAGTTACATAAACAATTAGAACAATACGGAGCAGTCTCAGGATATACAGTTCATTGGGATAAAAATTAAATTATACCATTGACTTTTGGTGACTATACCCAATGTAGGCAAAATACAAAATTTAACTAGCCTGAATGTGGGATAAAATATTTGGGAATTAGAATTAATACTCAGTTAGTGAATCTTTTTTAAATTAATTATGGACCACTGTTTAAGAAAATTGAAGAATATTTTTTTAAAGGGTTGATTTACCAATTATATTAATTTGCCTAGTAAATTGTAACAAAATGAATATTTTTCCATGAGTGCAATATTTATTTCAATCTTTATCCATTGATATTCCTAAAAGTTTTTTTTTAAAGAATCTAAATAAAATTATAAGGAAATTCCTGTTGAAAGGCAAGATGTTGAGGATCTTTATGAAAAAATTAACTTGGAGATTTGAATCGGGAGGTCTACAACTTCCAAATTTTGAGTATCATTATAAAGCAGCCCAACTACAATTTTCTTTTTTTTTTAAAAGGAAGGAGAAAGTGACTTGGGTTAATATAGAAATGAATACAATAGGTGAAAAAGAATCTGAAGAATTTCTATATAAATGGAATGAGGTTTTTTAACTGGAGAAACAGGCACACCAATATTAAAACATTTGGTCAGAATGTGGCATAAGGTGGGGTTTAAGGGGTATGGATTTGTGAGGATGCCACTGGTCCAAAATAAATTTATCCCTCTTACATTGAATAATATACATTTTATTAAATGGTCAAAAAAGAATGAAATGTATTAAAGACTTATCAAGACAGATATTTAATGACATCTGACCAATTGAAAGCTAAATATGGAATTCAAAATAATACAATATTTGGATATTATCAATCAAAAGCTTATCTACAAGATTAACGACATCTCATTTACTATTAGAAGATAATGAAATGGAAGCAATAATATCAAATCCAAATATAAACAAGTTTATATCAGTTATGTATTTATTACTTTTGAGGGGAGTAAAGAAGAAATATTTTTATAAATCTAAACAAAGGTGGGAAATGGACTTGGGTATAGATATAAATTTGACATAAATATGTTATGATAGTATGAAAAATACAATAAATGTTAGATATAGAATGGTGCAATACAATTTCATACATCAGTTATATATTACACCACAAAAGCTTAATAGGTGAAGTCAGATATTCTACATTGACATGCCCCAAGTTGAATTTTTTGGACTAATTTAATAGATTTTCTTCAACAGGTAATAGGTGCGAAACTCACAAGAAACTCTATGTTGTTTCTTTTGCAAGATATATAAAGGATTAGTCCAGATTTAAAATTAAATTGGATACAGACTTGGTATTAGATAGATGGCATGATGAAATGCGAAGTTGTATACCTTTGATAAAGATCACATATAATTTAAGAACAAATATGATAATTTTTTTGAAAATTTGGTTTCTATATATGCAAAAGATTGGTGTTATAACTTTATAAGTAATAATATGTCAGTTGGTAAAATATGGTTTGAACTTTGTCACTCCCAGCCTCACTTTAATGTGTTTCATTTTATTTTACTTTATTGGATGTTGTTTGTGTGTTTTCTTAGAGAGAGAGAGAGAGAGAGAGAGAGAGAGAGAGAGATAGAGAGATAGAGAGATAGAGATAGAGATATAGATTATATAGCCAAAGAAAAAATAGATATATAGATATAGAGATTATATAGATATCTATATCTATATCTACACACACACACACACTTAGATTTTGATGAAGTGTCAAATATTACACAGTAGTGTTTTATTTTACTCATCATCATCCTCATGGCCCATCCCTTCGCAAGCAAAGATGAACATGGTGCCTTGTAGCTCTTCTGTCCTCACAAAACTTTTATTCTGTTTTCCATGGAGCTTTAGGCACCATGTGCTGGGGCAAGGACTTGGAAGCAAGAGCTTGCCCAGGACAAACGTCTCCCTCTGGGTCCCATGCCACTGAACTTGGTGGAGTGCGAGGCACGACAGCCAGAGTGACACAGGATTGCCCTGCAGTGGTCTGTTCCAAGACCGTGCTCGCTGGAGTTGTCCTTATAGATCCTTCGCCCATTGAGTTTGCTGCTGCAGACCACTACAGAAACAGTTTCCCATGCTCTGTCACAGCTGCCAGCCCCTGCTGCCAGCCTGATGTGCTATTTGCCCATTGCTGGGGCCCTTTCCAGGAACTGACAGCTGGGCTAGTCGAGCCCAGGGATTTGAAGTCAAAGTGACCTTCTCCAGCCTTTGCCTGAAGAGTCATATTTAAAAGATATAATGGTAGATGCAAGTGTTAGAATAATTAGGTCACAATTTATTCATAAGGTAATATCCATTTTGAAAAATTAGTCCATTCCTTCTCTTTCTTTGTTCTTCTTTTCCTTTTTCTTTGCTTTCTTCTTGGGGTTTTTTCATGTGGAGGGGCGTGGGTGTGTGTAGAAAATGATAAAGCATGTATTGATTTTGATATATAGGGCTTCTATTTAAGTTCTGTATGCAATTTTGTTACATGTGCTAATAAAATTAAATTTGAAAAAAGGAATTGATAACAGCAAATTTAAATCATTTGCAATATTGAAAGATAGGATTAAAGGAATCAATTATTGAATTTTTGCTGACATTTAGAAACATCTTCATAATGTAGGTTCTTCTCTCTTTCAAATATGGTTGGCACTGTTAAATGACACTGTCTCAGTGAAAAGGTGAATTCTCAACCAAAGAAATTTCTGTTCTACACTAATGTACAGAAAGCTAATGAAATTCCATGTTAATTCATCATTAAACAATGAAGTATTCTTTGCAATATCTCTCTTTCTCTTTGGCTTGGCTTCGAGGACGAAGATTTATGGAGGGGTAATGTCCACGTCAGCTGCAGGCTCGTTTGTGGCTGACAAGTCCGATGCGGGACAGGCAGACGCGGTTGCAAGGGAAAATTGGTTGGTTGGGGTTGGGTGTTGGGTTTTTCTTCCTTTGTCTTTCATCAGTGAGGTGGGCTCTGCGGTCTTCTTCAAAGGAGGTTGCTGCCCGCTGAACTGTGAGGCGCCAAGATGCACGGTTGGAGGCGATATCAGCCCATTGGTGGTGGTCAATGTGGCAGGCACCAAGAGATTTCTTTAAGCAGTCCTTGTACCTCTTCTTTTGTGCACCTCTGTCTCGGTGGCCAGTGGAGAGCTCGCCATATAACACGATCTTGGGAAGGCGATGATCCTCCATTCTGGAGACGTGACCTACCCAACGCAGTTGGATCTTCAGCAGCGTGGATGCTGTCGTCTCTGCCATCTCGAGTACTTCGATGTTGGTGATGAAGTCGCTCCAGTGAATGTTGAGGATGGAGCGGAGACAACGCTGGTGGAAGCGTTCTAGGAGCCGTAGGTGATGCCGGTAGAGGACCCATGATTTGGAGCCGAACAGGAGTGTGGGTATGACAACGGCTCTGTATACGCTTATCTTTGTGAGGTTTTTCAGTTGGTTGTTTTTCCAGACTCTTTTGTGTAGTCTTCCAAAGGCGCTATTTGCCTTGGCGAGTCTGTTGTCTATCTCATTGTCGATCCTTGCATCTGATGAAATGGTGCAGCCGAGATAGTTAAACTGGTTGACCGTTTTGAGTTCAGTGTGCCCGATGAAGATGTGGGGAGCCTGGTAGTCATGGTGGGGAGCTGGCTGATGGAGGACCTCAGTTTTCTTCAGGCTGACTTCCAGGCCAAACATTTTGGCAGTTTCCGCAAAGCAGGACGTCAAGCGCTGAAGAGCTGGCTCTGAATGGGCAACTAAAGCGGCATCATCTGCAAAGAGTAGTTCACGGACAAGTTTCTCTTGTGTCTTGGTGTGAGCTTGCAGGCGCCTCAGATTGAAGAGACTGACATCTCACAAAGTTTCAGTCAATATAAACACGACCCATTGCTTATCCTCCAATATATTTCTCCCCCTCACAACCAGTTACTATCTCTCTGAACTAATCATTTTGATAACTGGTCTTCGGTGTATCCCAAAAATTAAATAACAATTTCACAACTGCAGGATCCTGAAAAGAAGAATTAATTCTGTAATGCACAATAAATGAAACTCCATACACAACCTCTGGAAATCCACTTTAACATCAACCACATCATTTAAATTGATTTCCAAACAATAATATGGAGTGGATTCACCATTCCACACTCAGATCTCCATACGCACAAAATATATCTGATCTTATAGAGTGCATTTGTTCATGCAGACTTCTTTTAATTTTAAGAATTCCAAAAAAAATGGCATGGTTAGTGCAGCAGTTACAGCCACATTAACCAAGGTTTGAAATGGCTCTGTCTGTAAGGAGATTGTACCTTCTCCCCATATCTGCGTGGGTTTTCCCACAGCAATCCAATTTCCTCCCACTCTTTTCTCCCCATGTCTGCGTGGGTTTTCCCACAGCAAACCAGTTTCCTCCCACTCTTCAATCGGACGGCCCAGGCTCTTGGGTTGAAAAGGCCTGTCACCGTGCTGCATGTCCAAATGTAAAAATGTAAATGAAAAATGAGGTAAATAAATAACAACAAAATTTACAACGAAGAGTACCATTTATTTGCAAAACAGAATGGTCTAGAAATATGACTGCACTGTACTTTTGAGTCTATAGGCCTAACACAATTTTGGTACAAACAATTACATAGGCCTTTGATAGTTCATCAATTGCCCTTCAATTGAAGAATGGATGTGAGACACAAAGGCCAATTGATGAAGTATCATTGCCTCTCTGGGTCTGTTAGATAACCAACAGCAGAAGCAATGTCTACCTACTTTGCATTTCCTCCTGAAATTCACCCCCTAAGCTAACAGCTACTAATTAGAACTCTTGAACATGGCAATATTTAATGCATAATAGCACTGTTTTAATTTTGTGATGTTGCTCTTTTCAAATGTTTTAATGAAGTTAATACTCTATCTTAAACAAGTGCTTTAACTCCCAGATTCAAATAATAACCCATCAATATTACGTGGAAGCAAATAAAAGTTGTCAATAGTAATCAGAAAGTGACACTCAGGAAGCAGATGCATTCCATCAGTGAAAACAATATAAAAAATATACCTTCATATTTGCACGATGTAAATTAAATTCTTCAAACTACACATTTCTACAATTTCAAACAAAAAGTTTCAGCATTTTTGTATGTTGCCTTCAGCAATATTTGGGAAATTTTCTTGAGGTTCTATGTTTTTGTCAGAGCCTCATACACAATGTAAAATTGTGGGTGTATTCCCTGACATATTCTTCCCTTTGAAAATGACAATAGAAAATCTGATTTTGTCCACCCACCATGTTATGACTGCCGTTGCATGCAAAGTTTAGTTGGTTAACAAATCTACTGCAAAGTAAGAAAAATAAAATTATTTCCTCTTAACACTGATGGATAACTAGACAAACCATGTAAATTATATTCTCAAATGGATTTTTTATGCTCGCAATAGATTGCTTTTCAATTAAGTTGTCCTGATTCTCACAGATTAATCTTAAAAAATTCACTTCAAATCTCAAAAAACTCCGCAATGTGATTTGTTCCTTTTTTCTTCAATGGGTGACCATTGAACATTGAATAAAGAACACCAGCATTTTTTTTTCTTCTTCATGATACAAGCATTGCAGGTAAGATTAACATTTGTTATCCATGCCCAATTGCCATTGCAAAAATGCTGATAATCTGCCTTTTAAAACTACAATTCCTCTGTTAAAGGTCTTCAGACAATGTTAGGTCTGTCATTCCAAGATTTAGACTTTTGCAGCAATGGAACAACCATGTAATTCCAAGTCAAGTTAGCATGCAACTCAGGCATAAACTGCAGGAGATGGCATTCTCCTCCTTTCTCCTCCCAAATCAGTGGTTCTCAACCTTTTTCTTTCTACTCACATACTACTTTCAGTATTCCTTATGCCATAAGTGCTCTGTGATTAGTCAGGGATTGCTTAAGGTGGTATGTGGGTGGAAAGAAAAAGTGTGGAAACCACTTTTAATTGTACCCAAATGGCTCGCTATGTGCACAGTTTCATAACTCCAAAGGAAATGGTCCAATAACTATTTTTTTCAAGCAAAATATTTCAGTTACAATTATGTCTAGAGCAGTGATTCTCAACATTTCTTTCCTAATCACAGAGCATCAATGGCACAGGGAATACTTAAATTGGGATGTGAGTGGAAAGAAAAAGGTTGAGAACCACTGTCCTAAATAATCTAGAGTAGGGGTTGAGGAGATGCTGTGTGGAAAATTGTGTTGTGATGCAGATGAACTTTAAGTAGAAAGCATTCAAAGTTATTTTATGGAGAGGAGACATGTCCACGTCCATTCTCGATATGTGCAGAAATGAAGAGCAGGAAGTTGTGTACAACAGCCAATTACATTGTACTGATTGCCGAACTCAGAAAATGCACAAAGTTCCCTAGAAATCAATTATTCTGACACTATTTGGCTGAAAACCTTTTTTCAAAAAATAAGAATTGTTTTATAATTGTCAACCAACTGCAAGGTAAACTGAGTAAATTCTTGCAGAATACAATGTCATGGAAATGAAGTGAAAAATCTACCACAAGCAAGAATCTGGATAATATTTTGCAAAGAAGTATCAGATGTTCTTTAAAACAATAAGGTTAGTTCTTTGAGTCTGATCAGTGAGACTGAACAACCAGCAGAATCCTAGTTTTACAAAGAGAAATGCAGGATAGATTGGAGCTGTAAATAATATTCTGGTCATTTATAAATTGTATGCCCACTGTTTGGTTCACAGTTAGCCTGGTCAGTATAGTATTTCTCAATCTACTTCTGAAAAATAGAAGAAGCACATGAAGAATGAACAGGAGCACAATATCTAGTTTATGCACTCCCAAGCCATGCTTCTTGTCTGACAAGATGCTGATCAATAAAGGTGAAAACGATCAAAGGAGACTTGGAATCAGTGACAATCAATATGAATTTCGAAGGCAAACCTAAAAGTTATAAGCACATGAAAAAGATAATTAAATTATAAGCATATTAATTTGTGCAACAAGCCAAGTAAAGGGTTTGCATGCATATCATGTGGATTCTAATTTTATATCAAAAGTTGATGGTCTGATAAAATAAAAGCAGCACTCAAACACTAATGATCAAAATACAGTTGTTTATAAGGGCATTGAAATACCAACTTATTCATTAACTCCAAGGATTAATTGTTACAGAGGTACCAGCTTTTGTATTTCTATAAAATGTAATAGAAACTTATCTACTGCAGATAATACCTTGTAACTTTCCTTACTGAAATAAATAGAGCAATTGCGTAGTAATTTCCCCCCCCCAAAAAATTACTTTTCTTAAAAGTAAACCAAATTGTATTTGATGCAGGTACTTGAATCCAAATGTGTCAATCTGCAGTGGAGTACTTTGTGAAATCATTTCTGATGTACCAATGAAGATTGAACTTTAAAAAAGGAAAATCCGAGCATGCGAGTACTCCTTACCAAATGAGATTTAGATACATTTCAGGGGAAAAATGGTGGCAAAGCAATAAGATCTTAACAGTGCTCTGCATGGAAATTTATCTTAGCCAGTAATGCTAACCATTATAAAATTGATCGTACAGTAAAAAACCCCTGGTATCCGGAATTCAAACCACCAGTGGTCTCAAGCAACCAGCAAAAGAAATTGAGGAACATAAATTTTATAGAAAAAACAATGCAGGTTTAAAATTATAGAACTAAGTGTTCTCTGAAGTAATACATAAACCTTTAGTGAGGATGGGAGCAAATATTCACCCAGAAGAGTGCCTGGCTCATAAGAGCTGGTTGAATAAAGTTGTGTGAAACAGCAATGGTGTCACCCAGGCTGGTTAGGGTGACTCTCTTGAAGTGTCTCCCTATCTCTGCTGAGTAAAAGTCACCCTGGTCAGAGACTTTATCTGTAAAGCTGGGGGAAGGAGAGGTTAATTATATATAATATTTATTGCTCATATTTTGGGTGGCTCTGTTGAGGGGGAAGAACCTGCAGATGTAGTGATGGTTATTCTTTCAAAGAATATATCTGAAAATAAAGTAGAATGCTTTAAGATTTATACATTCATGCAATGAACTTTGTTCAGTGTAAATACAGTTTAGTTTTTTTTTGTCTTTAGTCTGGTAAACTATTTATTCTTAGTGCAGGTACATTAGTTAAGCATTGTAAGAGTAAATCTCAAACAACCAGAAAATACACTTATAAAGTATCTACCAATCCACATAGGTGCCAGATAACAAGGGTTTTACTCTATTCTATTTATGAAATATGATTTCATTGATTTATTTGGCACTACTAACCAGGCTGAATTTTTACACTTCAATGGCCACATATTACACTACTGTATAATAAAATTATACATATTAATATTCTTTTTAAATTTGTGTTCCTTTTCACCATATCATAAAACACAAGAGTAACTCAAATTTATAATACAAAACAAATTGAACTAATACTGCATGTGAATAAAACCTGTACAATTCTTTCCATTAAATTACAATATATCTGTACCTCATTAAAATCTTTCTCTTTTAATTGCACTCACATTAACACATTCCTCTAATAGAAATGTTAACTTAAAATTTTTCATCTGACATTTTCTAAACAGATTCTGGACACATCCAGTTTTCCACAACCCCTTATGTAAAAAAAAAATCACCACTGAAGAGTTCCATCTATCTGTCACGTCCCAATAGGCCGTCAATTCAGGATTGGGTTTGAACTGACCAAGAAGTCTGGTATTCGGAGTAGCCCATTACCTTGTGATACAGACTGTGTGACTGATTCTTTATTGTGTTGACAACCAGCAAGCTTACTTGGGCTTGGGTGGCATTTTCACTGGTCGTCTCGCAAGTAATCAGAGCCCTCCTGTCTTATGGGAATTAACCATTTTATTGGCTGCCAATATTTTCAGATTTTAGATTTGTCAGAGTACTGACATGATATCATATACAACTCAGATTCACTTTCCTGCAGGCGAGGCAGAATTACCACATTTTGGTAGTGCAAATAAAAAGCTGATTCAACATACATATGTAAACAAATAAAGAAATGCAGTGAGAGAGAGAAAGAGAGAGAGTATATCAATAAAATGCAAAAGCAAGAGTCTTTAAATAAGTCCCTGATTGAGTTTGTTGTTGAGGAGTCTGATGGTAGAGGGGCAGCAGATGATCCTGAACCTGGTGATGTGAGTCTTGTGGCACCTAGACCTCTTATCTGATTTTCTTTTTAATTTAGACATACCACACTGTAACAGGCTAATTTGGCATAATTTACTTCCCATTAACCTACTCCCCAGTACATTTTTGAAGGGTGGGAGTAAACTGGAGCCCCTGGAGAAAACCCACACAAACATGGGGAGAACGTACAAACTCCTTACAGAGAGCGCACGATTTGAACCTATATCCAGTCCCATTCACTGGCGCTGTAAAACAGTTAGCACAATGCCTACGCCATCTGTGCCACCCAATGGTAGCAGCAAGAACAGAGTGTGTGCTGGTTGATGTGGATCCTTAATAGTGTTGTTGCTCTCTGACAGCAGCATTCCCTGTAGATGTTCTCAATGGTGGGGCCGGTTTTGCCTGTGATGTCCTGGGCTTTATCCACTAACTTTGGCAGGGCTTTCCACTCAGGGGTATTGCTGTCCCCATACCAGACTATGTTGGCATGGGCCAGATGATTGGCAAGTGAACACTCCTCTATCACAAAGAAAAAGAAAGAGCAGCCACGTAGCTGTAGGTGAACTGGTCCACATGTTTCTTCATATGAACCTCTCAGTAGGAACAGCTGAATAAAATCAATCCAACAACAAATATTTAAGGACAGTGACATAATGCAATGGAATTGAAAAAAGGCAGCATTTGCTTCAGCTAAATTGATTAGTTAGAAAAAATTAGTTTGTCCAAAATGCCAGAAATCAATTATTTGTCATAGGACTAACAAAAAAAATTGAAAGAAAATATGCTATTATTTACAGTTAAGAAAATAATGTGTTCAACAGAACAGTTAATGTCCTATTAGCAGTTTAAGCTCAAAATTTACAGGCCAGCATTTCCTGTCAAGCTAAGGTCACAATACTTCAATCTGCTGAATATCTCAGCCCTGTATCTAATATTGCTGATACCATTGCATTTCCAGCACACTGCCATGAAAGCTTTTTTTCCCCCTCATGTATTGCATCAGAATCCATTTTCAGCTCACAATATGTTATACATCAAAGCAATTAATTACTCAAATGAGCCCTGCACTTACCGCTGGACAGACGATGAGAGAGATTCAAGAAAACTGCCGCCTCCAGCAGCCATATTCAGTACTCAGCCACAGGTAAAGGCTTTTTACAGGCAGAACCTAAAACATGATTTAAAAAAAAAAAGATTTCAATTAACTTTATGAAGACCAATCACAGAGCTCATCAACTTCAGTTCACTTGTTATAGTTAACTACTTAAAGTTAATACATGCTTGGAGGTATAATAAATTATATGATTGAAATTTAAAGCTCGAAGAAAAACTGCATCTCATGTTGGTGATTTTTTTTTTTAAACTGTCTTCTTCTGTATCCTATCCCCTACCGATCTCTACTGCTGCCAGGTACATTTCATTTAGATACTCATCGTCTCCAGTACCTATCCACACTCCCTCTCCTCTTGCCACTTCTTAGTGGAAACTTGGCATTTCAGAATCTCAAAGGTCTCTTGTGCCAAATTTTACCTTCCCAAACATGTCCATTAAATCCCAGTTCAGGGCACATGTATTTTAAGCAAGTTACAAATCATGCTTCCTTGTTTTATCAAGGAAAATTGTTAGCCTGTATGTGCCATGTTTCAAATTTCAAAGATGAGAGTCATTATGCTTTTGTGGCAACACAATTGATGTTCTCTTTTGCAAGCAGTACTCCAATTATCTAGGTTTCTGTTCTCTGAGCACAATGGATGAGAATCCAACTAATTCATGGGCTAAGTCACCCTGATGGTCAGTAGAAGTACTGAACCCACTGGATGCAACCAAACCTGATCTTCTATTGTGAGCCAGAATTTGTATTTTGACTCTTGACCTTGAGTGCCATCTGAAGCCTGTGTACATAGTGAGATCCATTCTCTTCAAATGCTGTCAAAAATCTCCATGGAAAAGATAACATGTTGTATGTTTGCTTTATTTAATGAATTTTAAAATTTGAGTATTGACTAAAATAAACAACCAAGGCCTGAATGTGTGTCCTCCAGGTCTAGTCATCCTTGCAGACTGGTCCACCTCACCAAATGAGTGCAGCCTCTCACGTACAGGGAGCCACACACCCACGAAAGATCAGTGCAACTATAAGGAACATGCTTGGGTATAAGTAATGTGGCCAGTTCACGTGGGATTCAACTCAAAAATGTTTACCGCAAATAGTCGACTTTCTGAAGCATGCCACCACAGAGTCAACTCCTCATGTTTCAGGAACATATCACCACTATCCTCCAGAGCACAGCACTCAATAGCACCATATTCCACTCAGTAGTCAGTGCAGTCGAATTCTGACCACAATTCTAAAGCTAGGACTGACATTTGGTTTTGGTGGCAATAGAAAGAGGAGGAGATATAGTGAGTTAAATTCACACACTTATTAAATACAGAAGTAATATTCACCCCATTGAGTCCATCCTGGCTTACAGGCCAATTCCATAAATCCCATCATTTTCATGAAACCTATTTTTTCTCTTATGCTCATCAATGCCACCCTTGTTCTCCTATCACAATCTACACTCCGGGCAATTTACAGCAGCCAATTCATGTACAACCTCATCTACGGCACATGGAGGGAAAGTGGACCCTTGCAGTCACAATGTAGAGATGCATACTTGAGAGCATTAGCATCCATGCTCAGAATTAAACCCAGGCTGTTAGAGCTATGTGGCAATGGTTCTCTCTACTATGCCATCTGCAATGTCAAACAGAACTGCTGATTCCAAGAGAAATGAAAGGGAATAAAATGAATCCTTGGTGAGGCAGTGGTGATTATTTCGATCACAAGGTGCTCTTTTCCATCAGGTAACTTAAGAGAAGCTTCACAACTCTACTTCAATACATTGAATCAAATAAATAACAGAAATAAGCCCTTTCAGCCCATCTCTCCCTTGCTAGTCATAATGTTTATTTCTGTTATTATGAGGCATTTCTTTTTAGTGTGACTGTCACCTTAAGGGTTAACAAATTGAATTGAGGGCTAGTATAAGCTGTGACCATTCACACTATGGAGAGAACGGAGTTGGCGACAATCAGGTACAGATTGTGTCCAAGGTTTATCCTCTGGAGGAAGCGCAGGAACATTTGCTGCTTTTATCTGGGTACAGGTGCGAAAAGTTATGAGAGACAAACTTGAAAGAACAGGCACTTTGTGATCAGTAGCCATTGTTAAAGGAACAGTACTTGCAGCAGTGGCCATCTGAAGGAACACTGTGCTTGACTGGCTCTGTATGGTAATGGTCAATTTGTTTTTTTTCTCCTTCTCAGGGGTAGTTTTGATCCCCATCAGAACCAAAGAAAGGGCCATTTTCAAGGGGAATTAATGTACCAAGGCGCAGGTGTACAAAGCTGCAAAGAGCAGTGGGAAACTGGAAGATTGGGATAACTTTAAGAGACAATAAGGGTTACAAAACAGTTAATAAGAAATGGGAAAAAGGATTATGAAAGTAAATTGGCACAAAATATAAAAACAGAAAGTAAAAAATTTTATAAATATATAAAATGGAAGAGGGTGGCCAGAGTTAACAGGACCCTTGGAGGATGAGAAAGGAAATCTGGTAGTAAAAAATGAGGAAATGGCCGAGGCATTGAACAAATATTTTGTGTCAGTCTTCACGGTGGAAGACACATCCAGCATGCCCAAGTGCGGAGTTAAGGATGCGAATGTTGGGGAGGGCCTTGATAAAATAGTCGTTACAAAGGAAGTAGTGATGGAGAAACTAATGGGACTAAAGCCAGACAAATCACCTGGTCCTGACGATATGCATCCAAGGGTTCTGAAGGAAATGGCAGAAGTTATAATTGATGAATTGGTGGTCATATACCAAAATTCCTTGGATTCTGAGCAGGTCCCGGCAGACTGGAAGACAGCAAATGTCACGCCACTTTTTAAGAAGGGATGTAGGCAGAAGACTGGAAATTATCGGCCAATTAGCTTGATTTCTGTAGTTGGAAAAATGCTTGAAGCCGTCATTAAAGATGAAATAGTGAAACTTTTGGAATGTAAGGGTTCAATCAGGCAGACGAAGCATGGTTTTAGAAATGGAAGATCTTGTTTGACAAATTTGTTAGGATTCTTTGAGGGGAACAGGTTGATGTTGTATATTTGGATTTCCAGAAAGCATTTGAAAAGGTGCCGCACAAGAGACTTATCAGTAAGTTACAGAAAAGTGGAGTCCAGGGAAGTATATTGGCCTGGATTGAAAATTGGTTGTCTGACAGGAGGCAGAGAGTTGGGATAAATGGGAGTTTTTCAGGTTGGCAGAGAGTGGTAAGTGGGGTGCCGCAGGAGTCAGTGTTAGGCCCACAACTGTTCATCATTTACATTGATGACTTGGAGGAGGGGACAAAATGTTGTGTAGTCAAGTTTGCGGATGACACCAAATTGAGTGGAAGAGCAAATTGTAATGAGGATGTGGAGAGTCTGCAGAGGGATATAGCTAAGCTGGATGAGTGGGCAAAGGTCTGGCAGATGGAGTACAATGTTAGTAAGTGTGAGGTTATCCACTTTGGCAAGAAAATTAAAAGAGCTGAATATTATTTAAAGAATGAAAAACTACAGCATGCTGTTGTGCAGAGGGACTTGGGAGTGCTTGTGCATGAATCACAAAAAGTTAGGTTGCAGGTGCAGCAGGTTATTAAGAAGGCAAATGGAATGTTGGCCTTCATCGCTAGAGGAATTGAATTCAGGAGTAGTGAGGTAATGATGCAACTGTATAAGGTACTGGTGAGACCACACCTGGAGTACTGTGTCCAGTTCTGGTCTCCATATTTGAGGAAGGATATATTGGCTTTGGAGACAGTCCAGAGAAGGTTTACTAGGTTGATCCCTGGGATGAAGGGGTTGACTTATGTTGAAAGATTAAATCGTCTAGGATTGTATTCGCTTGAGTTTAGAAGAATAAGAGGAGATCTTATAGAAACATATAGGATTATGAAGAGTATGGATAGGATAGATGTAGGAAGGTTTTTTGAGCTGGCCGGGGAAACTAAAATGAGAGGACACAGTCTCAAGATTTGGGGGAGTAGATTTAGGACAGAGATGAGGAAAAGTAGTTTTTCCTAGAGAGTAGTGAATGTTTGGAATTCTCTAACCAGAGAAGTGGTTGAGGCTGCTTCATTAAACATATTTAAAATTCGGTTAGATACATTTTTACATGATAGAGGAATTAGGGGATATGGGGAGAAGGCAGGTAGGTGGAGTTAGGTCATAAATTAGATCAGCCATGATCGTATTGAATGGCGGAGGAGGCTCGATGGGCCATTTTTGGCCTACTCCTGTTCCTACTTCCTATGTTCCTATGACCAAAAGAAAGGTTATTTTGAAGGGGAATTATTAAATCCTACCATGTCCAAAGGAAAGATCACTTGAACTGACACATATTTAGGTATTGGAAGCAGGAGAATTACTGGATTGTGACCATTGTGATGGATATTTTGGACTAACCCACATGGGGGTTCTGGAAGTTTTGTGAAAGACACTCATTTCGTTTCCCCTAGGCCAGGAAAATGGGAGTTGTGACAGCCATCCACATGAAAGGACATTGGCTCTGGAAGTAACTCAACAAATTTTTGTGAGTTTTCGGCAATCTGCCACTCGGTTTCTCCTACCTCATTTGAAATCACTTATTTGCCACAGATGAAGAGTCTTCCTGTCAGCACTGGATTTCAAAGACTGACTATGGAATAACTTTCCATAGTCAATAGAAGATGTAATGGTTTTGGGTGTCTCACACATACTTAAGTATATTTGCACATAGTTGGGGGATAAGTTAGATAAGGTGTTATATTATTAGTAATTAACAATAAAAATATTATTTTAAAATAATAGAGCAATGGACAAGTTCAAACTAATCCAGGATGGAAGGCAATTAATCAGACACATCATTGGAATAGAAAACTTTAGATGAACCAAGGCAAGGAATCTGAGATTAAAGCACTCAGGTATTGAAGTGAATAGAGTCTGTAGCTCAACTTAAGGCCAAAATAGGCACAAATATTTGCCAAGTGTTTGGTTTAGCTTCAGATGGTAATGAATGAAATGAAGGATGTCAATGATTCATTAGTATAAAAATATTACATCAAAGAACAAACAAGTTCAAGTTTATTATTGTCTGATTGTACATGTACAACCAAATGAAACTGTTTCTCTGGACCACAGTGCACATACAGGACATACACACACAGTAATAATAATCATATATTCAGATATAATTTAAGATACTGTACAGAAACATTTTGGGAAGACCAATGGTAACTTCCTCAGTCCAACAAGATTAAATTTTGTATTCCTGGAAGAATTAAAAACAGATTTATAGGACCTGAAATCACTTGTGATGAAGAATGCAGGAATTTGCCCAATTAGCACCTTCTTTAATTAGGATGACCTGTGCCAAAGCAAAAATCAGTTTTAACAATCCATCCTTCAAAATGTATGCGAAAACAGCAAAATGTTCTGGCATTGCTCATTATTTTATGTAATGCACAAAATTAAAGATAAACTTAAATGTAAAAACAGCTTATCTGCCAATCTATTTAAAAAATAGATCTGCTATTTTAACATTGCTCATTTGCTTAGCTTGTGTCAACCAGTGACTTACTAATACACAGAGTGTATATATTCAGAGGTTATCTTCAGTGAACCATTTTTTTAAAAAAAACAGGAAAAGCATATTAAGTGGAGTCTGCAATTAAATTTTAAGCATTGGAAATTGAAGTGACAAGAGGCTGGCGTGAATGCAAATTGTTCTGTGAAACACTTGAATAAAAATACCAATATTTTAGGCAATGGATATAAATTTTTGCTTTAAGGTGGACTAAATATTTCAATATCCCACTGACCAATCAAAGAAATACAGAAATGTATATGCTGTGACAGACCATTTATTAGTTAGGGGATAAAATTACTGGCATGCAAGAGGCCAGATCTGGTTAAGCAGTCTGATCTTGGGAGATCATGGAGCTGGACAAATTTACAGAAAATTAGGGATGCATGTCCATGACAAGATTTAGAAACAAAACTGAGTATTTTGAAATAATTAATACCTCAATTGGTCACCAATGCAGTTAATAAGAAAGAATGTAATAGGAAAATTTGTCTTGATATTGGCATTGATGTTTTAATATATTGAGAGCAGAAGGTGGCAGGCTTGTCAGAACCATGAATGCATTTCAGAAGTCAATGAGTTGAAACATGGACAGAGTTGAGTTTCTTTATGGAATTGCCAGGGTTCAGGAACAAGTCCAAGAATGGGAAATGTCTTATTCAATCTCAAACAGAAGGAGAACAGAAATAAGAGCAAGAGGTTAAAAAAAATTCTGATGCATAAGATGTTGGCAATAGCCTTTCCAGTATTTATTTCCATAATCCATATTGGACAAGAACAAATACATAGGAGATGTATTGCAGGATAAAGGAAAGAGAGTGCACAGTGTTTACTGGTGGCAGAGTATAGATGAGAGCTAGGGGCAGGCAGGATAGATTTTTAAGGTTTCCAGGGGTGATAGGGATATCATTCAATAAAGGATCTCATGGTCAGTGAAAACTACACAAGGTCTTCAATTGTCACTGAAGGCAAGGTAGAAATGGTAGGGCCTTGTCACATCCAAATTCTTATGAACTCTTAATTGTGCAATAGGATTTCTCGACATTAATTAAATGAAAGCAGATTTACAAAGGTAACGCCTTAACAAGAAATTTAAGGAATGAAATGATAGAGATCAGAAATTAGAGCAGAATACTAATAGGCAGACAGTGACAGTAAAGAGGGAGTCTTCCCTTTAACAAAGGAGCAAAGCTATGGCCACAAGAGCCTATTTCTTCCACGAGTAAGCTATAAACTGCCACTCATGTTGTCTAATACATGGAAGTGCTGAAGAAATTCAACAGGTCACGCAGCATCCAGAGGGAGGAAAAGGTAACTGTATCAGGCCTGAGCCCTTTAACTCATGCAGTCTAGCTAGCTGCTTCACTGGATCATCAAATATTTGCTTGTTCTGCAATGAAAACAAGTAAATCAACAAAACCCAGAGCATCTATTACCCATATTCTCCATCATTCATCTTTGCTTATTTTGCACCATTAAGCCTGCTACACTGTTTATCTTTCTAATTAGCAATAATTTCCAATGCTTCTGACTGCCACACTACTCTCCTGTGGTGAAAAATTCAGTTTGTGTTGAACTCTGAAATGTTTTAAAGGTTACATTTAAATGAAATTTCTGGATATTTGTTACTCTGGAGGGGAAAGAAAAGGTCTTCATTGTTTTAGGTTTGTTAATTCAAATTGGTTTTGCTTTCCAATTATAATATTAAATTCACCCACATCATCTATTCTTAACTGGAAACAGACGTGAGAGAGAGAGGGGAAAAAAAGCATACATCCCCACTACATATGAAATCATCACTAGCCAAAATAATACCATAGAAAATCCTTGAAGTCAAGGAATAATAGAAAAATATTGAAAACCAACTCAGTTGCCTCTAGTGACAACCCATTTCTTAAACAAAGCTGAAACCCACATATTTCAATAGAAGTAGGTTACTGATCATCCAAAATTGTGAGCATGTGATTTCTTATCTTCTACATTTTTCATAATATGAGACCATTTGGCCCATTAAGTCCTGCTCTCAGAGAATTCCCAAGAGTCCCATTCCCTTAATTATTTCTCAATATCCCATTCCTTCTTACATGCCTATCAATTTCCTTCAATTTCAATACCTCCACCATCATTTTACTGCCATCTATCTTCACAGATGGGTCAATTTACAGCAGCCAATTAACCTGCCAACCAGCACATTTTTATGATGTGGATGAAAGTGGGAATACTGAAAGAAACCCATGTTTGAAAGTGGGAATACTGGAGGAAACAGGGAGAATGTACTAACTGCATCTTAGTTCTGCTTTGAGCACAGATAGCTGGAGCATTACAACAGTTGTTGTGCCTTCATCTCAAGCTCTGTGCCACTTGATGCCTTCTCATGGTGGCACACTAGGAAATATATTTTTCTTAAACCTGTCAATAACATATCTGAAAGAAATAAATGTCCTGTGCAAGAAGCTGAAAATAGATACTGAAGTTAATATGCAGCAAGCATTCAACAAAATGCACAATATCCCTGCTTCATTGTATTTACATTCTGTTTTTAATCGATTTTCTGCATAACTCTCAAGATATTCAACTAGCTTTGGCTATGTCCAACCCAAAATGGATTATGTACCCCACATAGCTCTTACGTCTCAGTATGATCTTTGATCAAAATAACTGGATCAACATTGCAGGCACATAGTTCAATCCAATTACTATAACCCATTCTATTTCATCTTAATTTTAAATTAGTCAAACACTTATTCAAAAACTGGTCATATTCAGTTAATACTCTACTTCTTCCATGCAATACTCTTTGAAGAATTCTGTTTTTATTTAATTAATCACATTGCTTATTATCCTTTTTTTTTCAAAAGGGCATTCTTCTAAATTGCTCATCAAACCTTTTCTTATGCATCTTGTTTGGAAAAATAAACCATCTGGCATTTACACTCCAGAACAGCACAGCCTCAGTCACAAACCACCAACATGGGTGCATTTAGGGTTCATTTTCAAATTACCATTAACCATTTCTCATTCTCAGCCCCATGCTCTACTCACTTTTCACCTACAACTGTGGGACTCAGCATGACTATAACACCATCTACAAATTTGCCAATTATACCATGGGGGAGGGGGGTTTATATAAATAAGAATGTCAGCATAGAGGATGGAGATTGAAAACTTAGCTGAATGTTGCACCAACAACCACCTTGTACTCAATGTCATCAAAACTAAGGAGCGGATTGTTGACTTCAGGAAAGGAAAGCTAGGGATATACAATCCAATGATCATGGGGGATTAGACATGGCGAGGGGGAGCAAATTTAAGTTCTTGGGAGTTACCATCTCGGAGGATCTTTCCTGGACTCAATGAACCATGGCATCGTGAAGAAAGCATGTCAGAGCCTCTACCTCCTCAGGAGTTTACAGAGGATTGGTATGGCATCAGAAACCTTGGAAAATATCTACAGAGGTGTGGTAGAAAGTGTGCTCACCCCAGAGGATGAAGCCCTCCAAAAGATACTGGACAGAGCCCAGGACATCAGCCAAAAGCCTCCCCACCACTGAATACATCTGCAGGGAACACTGCTATCAGAGACCAGCAACAATCATCAAAGAACCTCAGGATGCAGCACATGTTCTGTTCTTGCTGCTGTCATCAGGAAAGAGTCTAGGTGCCACAAGACTTGCACCACCAGGTTCAGGAACAGCTGCTACTCCTCCACCATCAGAGTCCTCAATTACAAACTCAATCAGAGACATTTAAGGACTCTTGTGCACTTTATTAATTTTCTTTTTTTTCTCTCTTTATTGCACAGATCTGTTATCTGTTTATAGTTCTTTGTTTGTGTTTTATGCTATGTACAGTTTATTTTTTGCACTACCAATTAGTGGCGATTTTGACCGCAGGAAAAAGAAAGCTCAGGGTTGTATGTGATGTCATGCATGTTCCCTGACAATAAATTTGAAATCTCTCCATCACACACACTGCCTCATGGTATCTATCATCTACATCTTATTGTGAGTGGCTTCCCCTCATTCTTTCCTAATAGAATCAGAATTTATGGAAATGAACAAGTCACGAAATTTAGTGTTGTGTAACAGCATCATGGTTCATATTAAGAATGTTTGCACCATCTTTCAACAATAATATTAAAAAATAATAGTGCACGAAAAGTCAGGCAGTGTCTTTGGTTCATTGATTATTCAGGAATCTGATGGCAGTGGGGAAGATGCTGTCCTTGTGCCGCTGAGTGCTTGTCTTTAGGCTCCTGCAAATTTTCCCCAATAGTAGTAGAGTGAAGAAGGTGTGATCTGGATGGTTGGGGTCTTTGAGGATAGAGGCTGCTTTTTTAAGACACTGCCACATGTAAATGTCCTTGATGGAGTGAAGTCTGGTGCCTGTGATGTTGCAGACAGAGTTAACAACCCTCCTGAGTTTTTTTGTCCTGAGATTTGGCACCTCAATACCAGACAGTGATGCACCAGCCAGAATGCTCTCCACAGTACACCTGTAGAAGTTTGAGAGACTCTTTGGTGACATAACAAATCTCCTCAAACACCTCACAAAGTGTAGTGATTGACGAGCTTTCTTTGTGATTGCATTGACATGGAGGCTCCAGGACAGAACCTTGGAGATGTTGACCAAGGTATTTGAGGTTCTTCACCCTCTCCAATCCTGAACCCTCAATGAGGACTGGATGATCTTCTTCTGACTTCCTCCTGAAATCCACAATCATCTCCTTGGTTTTGCTAACATTGAGCGCAAGGTTGTTGGTGTGACACCTCTCAAAGAGCTGATCCAATTCCTTCTTTGACACTTCCTCATTGCCATTTCTGATTCTGCCAACAACTGTGGTGTCATCAGCAAACTTGTAGATAGCTTTGGAATTAGGCCTGGCCACACAGTCATGGGTGTATAACGAGTAGAGCAGTGGACTAAGCACAGATCTTTGGGGTGTGCCTGTGTGAATAATCAGTGAGGAGGAGACACTGTTTCCAATTCATACTGTTTGTGGTCTTCCGATGAGAAAGTCAAGGATCTGGTTGCAGAGTGGGGTACAGAGGTCAAGAGATTGAAGCTTCTTGACCAGCCCTGAGGGAACAATGGTATTGAAGGCTGAGCTGTAGTCGATGAAGAACAGCCGTATGTATGAATTGCCATTTCTGAGGTGATCCAGAGCTGAATTAATTGAAATGCCTGGAAATCTGCAGCATCATGCAAGGAGCCAAAGCTCATAACCTTTCAGTGAGGCCACCTCATGCATTTATAGTTATTTAAAGTAAGGAGAAGGTAGCTGATCCAAAGAAAACCAGCGTGAATAACCTGATGAATTGCTTAACATACCACAATTACTTTTTGGCAGCCTTGAGGCAAGAGCTATTGTCCTGAATCAAGATTAATTTTCAGATCAAGGTAAAGGATACCAGTAATGGGGATTGAATCCATTTGTCTCCCTTTAGGCCATCACTATCAAGCATGCCCAGGCTATATACAGCGTGAACAAGTGAAGAGGACATTTGCCCAAAAATGTGTCAACCACAGAATGTCACATGGAGTGCCAAAATGAATGAATAAGGCTGCCAATTAAATTATGAATCTTTTTGCGGCAGTATTTCTTCCCCACCCCCCCCCCCACAAAAAATCAAAGTGCTGCACGAGGGATAATTCCTCTGTAAGCAAAATACAAACCCCTGACGCAGGAGTCATGGCATAAAACAAACTATTTTGGAGAGAAAAATCAGAGTTGATGCTCCATAATGATGGCCCTTCATCAGAACTCTAACTGGAACAATCATTTTCCACAGAGCAAGATTTCCCAGATAGCAATTTTTTTTTCCCCCAGTATAAATGGTTGTACTTAATATTGCTCAGGAATCCAAGGATATTTATAATTTATCTGGAGCTATGAAATTTTTTGCATCCATTACAATCAATTAAAATACAGAATTAATTATTGAAGCTGCTGGTCATTGTGGGGGGGGGGGGGGGCAGAAGGAACCTTTTCAGATTTCAAATTGCAGGGAGATTGGTTAAAGTTGCCCATGTCAACAATGCCAGTGAAGTAGGGATCATGAACACTACTGCCAGTATCACATTTTAACTTGTTGCAACTGGCAGTGAAGCAAGGGCACAAACACTGCTGCCAATGTCACAGTGCCAGTGAAGCAGAGGGAATGAACACTGCTTCCAGTGTCACTGATCACCACTGCCAGTGATACAGAAAGCATGGATACTGCTTCCAGTGCGATAGTGTAGCCAGTCAATACTGCCAGTGAAGCCATTGCATGGACACTACTGCCAGTGTCACAGTGTAACCAGTCAACTGCCAGTGAAGCAGAGGGCATAGACACTGCAGCCAATGTCATAGTGAAACTGATCAACATTGCTTGTATCACAAGCAAAGATAGCATTCCCATGCCAGGGGGAGTGATCAAAACCACCCTGTTAAGTATTCAAAATGTCTGATGCATCAAGGAGGTCAGTCCATGATGCTAATGGAAATGTTCATTGCCAAGCAATTGTGTGTGTGCTGAAGTTGTCTAAACCAAGGAGATATCTCAACCAAAGATGTATAGTAGAAAGGCCTTGAATGAATTGGTCCTTGTGAAATTAAATTGAACATTGATCAATGGATTTTTGATATGCAAGTACTTGATTGCAGTTTGGAACACCTTCCATCCTTTGACTGGTAATTGCAAGTTAACTTATGGGAAGGTCATTCATTGAATGTATTCATGTTTTATCTTGGCAGGTAATACTCGCAAAGTGGTCCACTTTGTTGTAAAGGTGCAGCCGGTTCTGGACCACAGGTTTTCAGCACTGCAGCTGAGGTATTGTCAGACCTCATGGTATTTGCTGAATCCAATGTACTTGGCTGTTTCTTTGACATCATTTGAAGCAATCTAATTGACTGAAGACCAACTTCTGTGAAGATATTTTCAAATGTTTCAGCCCATTTTTTGAACTCAAGCATTGGGTGGAAGGATGAGGTATTCATGATACTTGTTGCTTTCATTAGTTATTCAATTACCTTCCTTCATAACCACCTATGGTCAGACTGTTGAGGTTTGATATGGTCACTGATGGTTTCTATGGTTACAAGATTGGTCAGCAATATCCAAGACACATTGTATCCCCCATAATTATTCACCAGATTGGTATATCATACTACACCTTACATAATCTCAGACACTGTCCATTGATCTTTACCTGAGCCCTTGGTATAATGCTATGCACTTTTGCACAATGTTAAAGCTGTTGCTGGAATAGAATTCTGTTACTTACAATAACCTAGAGTTCCTCTGCCATGAATCTGTAACATTTAGCTCTCTGGTTGTGACAGACAATGATGAATGGTGTCTGTACCATGTGATGATTGGACTTCGTCTCCTCTCGGATTGTACAATGGCCACTCCTACCAAGAGTCTGCAATAAATAGTTAACAGAGGATATGGCTAAATAAGTTTCTCTTATGGCCCATGGCAAGCCAAGTGTGATAATTGTGGCCTTGTGAACTCAATCAATTTAGTCAGTAATGGTTCCTCTGGGCCATTCTTAGAGAAGGATATTGAAGAGTAGATTCTGTACCATTACTCAGTGCTACTTTTGACTGTTGTAATGTTAAACAATGATTCACAAGTCAGGGAGAATTCATAAATTTACCATCAACAGGGAGCTAATAATTGTGTTTGACATTCACTGGTTTCTGAATCAATGTTGAGGTTTCCCAGTCTCTGCAACAGAACATACCTGGAGATGAAACAAAGGTGTCCATGGCATTAGCAAGAAGTTACAATCATATTGCTTCATTTTTGGGTCAATTATCCCAATTTAAGTTGCCCAAATGTTACTGAAGAAGACTTTACTTCTGATGTATTCAGATCGATGCTGAAGTCAATGAGTGGAGATTTGTCAGCTTTTATAATGAAGAAGATATTTTGTGTTTCCTTTTTTTGAAACAACTGAACTGTTTGACAGACCACTGAAGATCATGTTCAGAGTCAACTCCAAACCCCAGATATGAAGTTATGTCTTGGCCTGACGGCAAAAGGTCAGCAGAATTACTAATAGACTTATTTTTAAAAATTTACGACAATTCAGGAGTTTAACCAGAATTCAGGAGTTTAAACAATTCTTCCAAATTACTCAGCTCGTAAAATTTAAATGTCTTTGTTGCTGTTGTTTTGGAATTTCATCACTGATTTCCATTTCTTATGTCTGAGTCACGGAATTCAATGACAGAACCATTATATGTTCTAACACAGAAGAACTTGAAACATAGTATTTGAAAAGTATTGTAGAATAAGATATGTTCATTGCTAGATTTCTGCATTAGATACGTTGACAGACAATCTTTGCTTATAAAAAAAAATCAAATGATTCAAAGCCACAGTGAAACCATAAATGATCCAAGTTATCATAAGAGCAAGCTAGATAAATAGGAATAGCCTTTACTGAGCATCACACAACTATTATAGGATAAGACCTACTAAAGTTCTCATTTTTTCCCCCAAAGTAGAACCACAAAGATGTTTCTTTAAAAAGTTAACACATCCGACAAAGGGATGTCAATTTAATGAGATGAAATGGGGAGATAAAGAAAAAAAATGAATGAATATACCTTCTGCTCTTTGACACAATTTGCCAAGATTCACTAACCAATAAACTTCCAACTTGATTTACATTCATGGTTGACTTTGAGGGAACCAGAAAATTGTGTTTTTCTTGAGAAAGCGTGAGATCTAAAAGCTTCCTGCAAAGGTACATAATTACCACTGGAACTTCATGAGAAATCCTACTTCTATTATATTTTGACAACTTATTTCAGTGAAGTGGAAGTAGGTTCATGTATATAATAAATTTAACCCAATGCAAAACAGAAGTTGCGTATTGGTACTATCTTTCATGCCAGTTGTTGTTGCACTGAACCGGATCAATAGTTTGATTTTGGCATCATGAACACATCTCTTTCAACTTGCTTTCCAAAGTCCTATTTGTAGCAGTTTTCCTGGAAGTCATTAGCGTATCCATTAATAAAGAAAGAAACCTTTCTTTCAAGCTAATATATTTCATTTGACAAACCACAATTTCAAACCTCGGAAGTCCGAGCAAATTAGGTCATGTCTAGTCAATGGCTGATCTTCACCATATCCTGCAACAGGAAGAAGGCATTGACTTGACTTGCTCTCTTTGTTCACTGACAAAGAAGAACGTGGTTTTTTTCCCAGTATTGGGTTTGCTCATCAAAGTGCAAGAAACTCGCAGTATTTGCAGAATAATGTCTGCACACCCTTTTGTAGCTTGGTTATGGAATTTATGTGAAGGATTTCAGATCTTTTATCACTTTTCTACATGTGCCATGCAAGTCAACTTCACTGCTGAGGAATCTGGAGCAATATTTTAGATTACAAAAACAATCACACAGACATACAGCACAATAACAGGCCCTTTCGGCCCACAAGCCTGCCACCCTATTAACCTACAATCCTGGTTCGTTTCGAATGGTGGAAACTGGAGCACCTGAGGGCAACTCACGCAGACACAGAGAAATTGCAAAGTCCTTGCAGACATCGCTAGGTACAAACCCTGGTGGCTGGCGCTCAAACAACATTGTGTTCACTGTGTTGTCATCATATTTTTTATAAATTTATTTTCCACAATTTTTTTTGCTGGTTGCTTGAATTCCAGATAACGGCGATTTCAACTGAATTACACAGCAGTTAGTGCAGCGCTGTTACAGCGCCAGCTACCAGGGTTTAAATCCTGCACTGTCCCTAATTAGTTTGTTTGTTCTCCCCATGTCTGCATGGGTTTCAGGTTTCCTCCCACCCTTCGAAAAACAAACATAACGGGGGGGGGGGGGGTGTTGGTCAATTGGGTGTGATTGAGTGGCATAGGCCAACACAACAATCCTCGATTCCTAATCAACTGTCAAAAAATAGTCATTTTTAAATCTACATTCCCTGTCGCTAGAACTCCAGATGTAATTCTAGAAAATTTATTCAAGTAGTGCCCAAAGCAACTCCCACTATTCCAGAGGAGGTCTTAAGTTGAATTTTGTACAGCTCTCAGGCATTCATGGTCCAGTCCATAAGAAATAAAGATCTAGAATTCCTTTTATCTCTTTGATTATGTATTGGGTGATGATTTTTTTTTTTAAATGGATCCCTTCTGGACTCTCATCTTCCATGACTTTTTTTTTGGTTAGGTAGATAAGGTACAACCAGTTTCTGTTCCATATTAAATATTAATTTTAATTTTTTTAAAAGAAAATTAGACCTTCCAGCTAAATTAACAGGCCCATGAGCCTGTTCCTCCCAAATACCGCGAGTAACCCATGACCCCGGTACATTTTGAAGGGTGGGAAGAAACCAAAGCAACCAGAGGAAACTTACACAGACATGGGGAGGATGTACTATCTCCTCACAGACAGCACCAAATTCGAACCCAGGTCATTGGCGCTGTTATAGCATTGTGTTAACTGCTTTGCTAACTTTGCCACCCATTAGGACATCTTCATTGATTTTGCTGTAACATATTAAACACATTTTCACAATTTTCCAAAGACAGTTTCATGACATCAAAGCTAGCCTTTCCATGTCCATCAACTTGTAGATATTTCAGCTTTTTCTCCTCCTTTCAAACAAAGCATTAAACATTATTACAATTGATCCCTATTAGATAAATGTTCACACAGAGCTGTTAAGTAAATCTAGCTCATTGTTCATTATGAAATCCAATAGGGGTGACTCAATGTTGGTTCTTTTGCTGAATACTCTATGCTTCTCTTCTAGCAACTTGTCCTATTCCATGCCCTCTGCTCACTATCCAAGTTGAGTGCAGTCCTATTTTTGGAAACCACTCATTTTATAATATTTCATCAATATCATAATAGAGTAAAATCCGTGTTATCCAAAATTCAAGCAATCAGCAGCCTCAAGGAACCAGCAAAAAAAATTGTGGAAAATAAATAGGTAAAATAAATACAGAAGTTTAAAACTAGTGCACCTCGCCATTAGTTCACCAATCACAAAATCTCAAGCAACCGGAAAATTCACTTATCCGGCTTCTGCCAATCCTTCCTTATTGGTGCCAGATACTAGGAGTTTTACTGCATCCTAGAACAGCAAAGAATCTGGTAGCAGCAGCAATGAGAGAAAAATAATTATCAACATTTCAGGCCCAAAATACTGGACTATTCTTTTTTCTCCCACTGATGCTGCTCAACCCATTGAACCCCTCCAACAGTTTGTTCATCACTCTCGACTCCAGCATCTGTAGCCACCTGATTAAATCAGAATCTCAAATCAAATATCTTCAGCTCTAGTTACAACCCTCATGTTGACTTTTAACAACCTTAATAAAAAGTTCCGAACACCAAACTGGTGGAATCAAAACAACATTAAGATGTTAAATCTGCAAACACTTAATATAAAATTTGAAAAAAAGGTGCCATTCAGTTCAACAGTTCAACATAAATACAGAATTGACAATTACACAATAATTCATTTGTATACAAGCACGCATGAAAAATAAAAAGCCAATGAAGAAAAAGTAAATAATGCCACCTTTCAATGCGTAAACTGGAATAGGAAGTAGGTGGCCTGCTCCATGATACTGGCTGGAGTGTTATGTGGCAATTTTCACCATTATTATTAAACTAGTACTCCACACTGATGGACATCAAATCAATCAAAATATTACAATTTTTTTTAAGCAGGTACTGGCATCCACTGCATTGAATGTCTAACAGGTAAAATATGCATTATCTGCATGCATTTAGACCCCAGGTTTGTGACTAATCACCACCCATAACACGAAAGTAATGGGTTTTGCACAGCTCTGTATTGCACTCATTTTAAAGTCATAGTGAACATGCTCAACTTTGATGTTGAACAAAAAAGTCTGCTGAGGGCTTCACTCATGGCACTGTGCAGAAAATTTAACAGCTGAATTATGATTGCACTTTGTCTTCATCATTTAAGCTCTTGTTCTCAATCAGTTGTTTTCATCTCTTCCCTTACTCAGTTTGATGTACCTGGGACCATATAGATGATAATCAGTATACATAAAGCCTAATCTATTAACGTAACTAACTTTCACATTTTTGGTTATGTATTGTATTACAACCTGCAAAATCATCAGATAATAAGCAAAGAAAAATACATGGATGAGCCATTTGATTGGTGATTGCTTTAAGCTCTGGAGTCATGTTATCGGTCGACCACAAATTGGGCAGCTAATGCACTCAAGTTCAGAAATGCCATTATGCATGTTTACAGTAACTTGTTAATCTTTTTTTCCCAGAAATCCTGAACCTTTTCCCCAAAACTAATTAGCTGAATCTTCAGAAAGATAGTTAAAAAGACAACGTTCCTGCTTCTACCAGATATTCTAAAATGAGAAAATAATTCCAATTAGATGGAGAGGCCACTTTTCTCATGATAAAATGTAGCAGCTGAATCTGAAAGTGCAGAGTTTAAACATCATTCTGAACAGTCCTAGCAAGATGGCATTGGTCCTAGGTCTTGGCTGGGCTTATATAGATTGTGAGAATTGAGAAATTCCAGCATTAATCACTCTACCACCTGATACAATGAAGGCCTAGTTAATTTGGCTTCTCTTTGAATATTATCACTATTTTCATGGAAAACAGTACAATTATGCAAAAGCAACAGTGATCTGCAAGATTACTATTAAAATATACCATCATCTGCAAAATGTTTACAGTACGAATAGTGATTTCTGTCATCTCCCAACACCATGAGGAAAATTATAAAATGCTTGATATTTGCTTTGTTTCAATCTGCAAGATTACTATTAAAATATACCATCATCTGCAAAATGTTTACAGTACGAATAGTGATTTCTGTCATCTCCCAACACCATGAGGAAAATTATAAAATGCTTGATATTTGCTTTGTTTCAATCTGCAAGATTACTATTAAAATATACCATCATCTGCAAAATGTTTACAGTACGAATAGTGATTTCTGTCATCTCCCAACACCATGAGGAAAATTATAAAATGCTTGATATTTCCTTTGTTTCAATCCAGTGATAATTAAGTTTGATTTCTCCTGTCCGAGATGCATCATAAACATCAGGGTGAGAAAGAGGAAACCAGCCAGCTAAAGATCAACATTATGAATAACTACCCTGCAAGAGACAGCAGATCCAGATTTAATCAAACTACATCATACAATTCCCAGGTTCTCAGGCCAGCAAGTTTTTGAAGAGGCCATATGTGAATTTCAATCAGCTGATGACATCCCGACTGAAATTCGAAACACTTGTGAAGATACAAATTCACAACCGAGAAAAGAAGGCATGAGAGTGGACCTTGGAGACCCATAACCACCTTCAGGGAGAGAGAGGCAAATCTTATTGTGATAACCTCAGAGAGGTCTCTCTCCTTTCTGCCGCAGGGAAAAATCTCCTCAACCACTCCTCAATTGACAGCAAGTGTTCCCATTGTCATCATCAGAATTGAATAGTTCATTTTTGGAAGGTGGCCCTACAGAAAAGATAAAGTAAGTGATTAACAATGTCAAAGTATGATTTAAGCCATTGCTATACCAATCAATGTCATTCAATTAAGTTCAAAAGTATATGCATTTCTCTAGGTGTGGTTGTAATAGATCATCCTTACTCTTGTACTCAAATGCTCATGTAGTAATGGGCAACATACCATTTGCTTTCCTAACTGTGCTGCATTTCCAAGTTAACTTTCAATAATTTATGCACAAGGACACCATAATTCCTTGAAACAGCAGACCACCCAATATCTCACCATTTAAAGAACATCGCATTTTTGCCAGATAAGATAGAGGTTTTTAAAATCATAAGGGGGATAGATAGAGTCAATGTGGACAGGCTTTTTCCATTGAGAGTGGGGGAGATTCAAACAAGAGGGCATGGATCAAGAGGAAAAAGGGAAAAAGTTTTGGGGAATCATGAGGGGGGAATTTCTTCACTCAGAGGATGGTAGGAGTGTGGAATGAGCTTCTGGCCGAAGTGATAGATGCGGGTTCAATTTTAATATTTAAGGAAAATTGGATAGGTGTGGACAAGAGAGGAGTGGAAGGTTATGGGCTGGGTACGGGTTAATGAGACTAGGTGGGAGAAGGTGTTCAGCATGGACTAGAAGGGCTGAACTGGCCTGTTTCTGTGCTGTAACTGTTATATGGTTATATATGGTATAACTTCACATTTTTTCCACAGTGAACTCCATCTGCCCTATTACTGCTTACTTATCTCTGTTTCCCTGATTACTGCCCACATTCCCACTTCAGCTGTGTGTCTTCATCAAGTTTGGGAATATGACATTTATTGTTAACATACTCAAGAGCCTAACCTTGACCGAGAGCTTGATGATGTAGCTTCCAATGCAACTGAAAGTGTTCTTTCTCACCAAATATTGGAACCCTTAATTAGAAGCATGGTCAATTACCCACATTAAAACACCAAAAATCTAAGATTCTGAACTTGAAATTTGAACTTGAACTGAGCTCAAGAAAAAAATGCTTATTTAAGGCCCAGAAGAGGGCAGCATCTGTCCTTCAGAAAAGGGAGAAAGTGAAATAAATGCCCTGACTTTGAAACATTAAAGGTAAAGGTTCTATTATAGTCATTTAGAATGTAACATACATGAAATTCTTTAACTTTTGTCTACCGTAAGGCTGGCACAGAGTCGCCACTTTGTCCAGTGCCCCTCACAGAAACCTACAGCGCCTGTTGTTTCTCGACAGTCTCCCCTCCAAGTACTGAGCAGGGCTGAGCCTGCTTAGCTTCCGATATTGGGCACACTCAGACTTATTCAGGATAGGTTTCACAAAAGCAGCCTTTTAAAGAGATCAATTCAAAATATTCTTCAATTTCCCACTGGTCTTCTCAGCATACGAGTTAGAAGACTGAACAAGCCTTTCAATTAATCAGCTCAGCTCTAACCCATTTTACAATGTAATCTAATTTTAGCTGATCTGGCTTTCAAAAGATGGGCTCAGCAAGTGTCTGACATGAAAACAGTCCAAGTTTTTTCTCTCCCCTGCATTTTATAACTACAGCTTTCTGCGGGCCACAGCTGTACACAATGTGTTAGAGAAAGGGTTCAGTGCATTAAGGGCCTGTAACTTTTTTCTGTTTCCACCATCAAGGGGACACACTTGAATGATTCCATTTTAAACTTAACACATTAAGCTAAAAGTCCCTCAGATCCATTTGGCTAATGATTCCTCATTGCAATGAAAGTAAATGATAGCTATTTACTGTAAATTATTGAATTGTGTCTTAGGAAGTGCAATGTTCACATGGCATGGAGAAATTAAAATACACAATTATCTTTTCTTTACAAAATGCAAAAATCATCAATTATTTAACTCATTAAATAATCACTTTACTACTGAAAAAATGTGACCCTAACAAAAAGAGTTGAATGTTTATATAACTTTTCTTCCCAAATGTCTACGAGCCGATTTGTTAAGTATAAACAACAATTCTGCCTTTGGAAAATTCCATTTCCATATGACAAAGGTTCAGGCTGTAGATAATTGGGTGACCAATTAGGAAAGGATGTGAGAGCAGGCAGACAGTGTAGGGTTCCCCTGTGTCCATACTTCTCAGTAACATTTCAAAAGGAATAGAATATTTGAGTAGGGATGTAATGTTGTGGCTCTAAAATACACTGGTGAGACCTCACAGAGCATTGTGAGCAGTACTGAGCTACTAATTTAAGAAAAGATGTACTGACATTGGAGAGAGTTCAAAGGAGGATTCTAGGAATAAAAGAATTATCATACGAGGAGCGTTTGATTAGAATTTCATTGGAATTTAGGAGAATGAGAGGGGATCTCATTGAAACATTTTGAATGTTGAAAGACATGGATAGAGTCAATGTAGGAAGGTTGTATCCCACGGTGGGAGAGTCGGGGACAAGAAGGTATAACTTCAGGATTAAAGGGTGTCCACTCAGAAGAGAGATGTGTAGAATTTTCTTCAGCCAGAGGGTGGCAAATCTGGGGAATTTGACGCCACATACAGTTATGGAGGTTAGGTCAATGGGTATATTTAAGACAGAGATTGATAAATTACTAATTAGTTGGGGCATCAAAGGTATGGGGAGAAGGTTAGGCAGTGGGGCTGTGAGAAAATGGATCAGGCCATGATTGAATGGCGGGGAAGACTCAATAGGCTGCTATTTCTGCTCATTTAAATGCAGGTGGTCCCCAACATACATCCGAGTTCTGTTCTGACCAATTGGTCAGATCTCGAAATAGACGTACTGTATGTTACTCTGGGCCTGCACTCACCTCCCCCCACCTCAAACACCGAGTCCCCCACCACGTCCCAAAAATTTGGTGGCAGCAGTGTCTCACCATCTTCCAGGCCTGTGGCCACCACCATTTGGTCCGCCAAAATAAACAGCCCCTGGATCCGCAGGACCCGACGTGTAATTTTTATATTTACATATATTTTTTCTTTATTTTAAAAAAGTTATACAGAATTTTTTTTCAGTCATATGTAGATGACCACCTGTACACCACTTTGGATGCTGTCCGGGCAGGTGGTAATAAACTCTCAGGGACTGCAGCTGGCTCAGAGGAAACACCACAGGCTTTGAGGCATAGCAGAGAATGGTGGAGTCAGGCAGAACTAATAGCAATAGGTGACTCCAGAATCAGAGGAGGAGTTAAGAGGGGTAGCAAGACACCAAGATTATGTATTGCCTCCCAGGTTCAAAGCTGAAGGATGTCTCTGATCTGTTAACATTCTCAAGGGGGAGGGTGAACAGCCAGATGTCATTCTACACACTGGAATCGATGATGCAGGTTGGAAAAGGGATGAAGTATTGCAGTGTGACTTCAGGGAGCGAGGAAGGAAACTGAAAACCAGAGCGTCAAGAGCAGTAATCTCTAGATTACTCCCAGATCCAGGAGCTGGTCAGGTTAGGAATAGAAAGATAGGCCAGAAATGTATGGTTGCAGAGTGGATGCACTGGACAGGGAATCAGGTTTTCAGAATATTGGGATATGTTCTGGGGAAGAGATGAGCTGTACATGAGCAATAGGTTACATTTTTAACTGGAGGGGAACCAATAGTCTGTTTGTGCTTCTTGGAAGATTTAAACTTGATTGACAGGGGCCTGGTGCTCAGAGTGGCAATGAGGGTTTGGGAGATACTACACTCAAAGAGTGCAAGTGTTGTGGACAGGACCAGGCAGAAGGAAAGCAAAGTGAGAAGAAAGGCCTTTAGTCAGTGTTCTGTTATAACATAAGGCACACTGTTACTAACGAACATATAATTCATTTTTCCCCCATACAAAAGAAAAATCAGGAAGTAGGAAATAATAGACCAGTGGTCACATCCATTGAGAGAGAGAGAGGAACAAGCAAACAAGCGACAGGGAGCAATGTTAGATGGCAGAACTAAGGGAGGTGGTATTCCAACAATACAAAAGAAAGCTGTGCACTTTAATTACATAAATCTTTCTATTCACATCAAGGAAACACAAACTATATTTGCAGTGAGTCCAGATTTCTGCTTTTTTTTTAAAAAGTAAAGACATTACAATTAAATAAATATTATACCAAGAAAGCAAGAGAGTTGTAGAATTTTTTTCTATGTGGATTTGGTTCTCATTTGGGATTTCTTATTTAAATTTTTTCTTCCATACATAATGTTTTAGAAGGTTAATGGTCTATGCCAGTGATTCTCAACCTTTTTCTTTCCACTCACATACCACTTTAAGTATTCCTGTGCCATAGGTGTTCTGCATTAAGGTGGTATATGGGTGGAAAGAAAAAGTTTGAAAACCACTGTTTTAATCGTACCTAATTGACTCGTTATGTGCACAGTTTCATAACTCCAAAGGAAATTGGCAAATGACAATTTTTCTCAAGCAAAATATTTCAGTAACAATTGGGTCTAGAGCAGTGATTCTCAACATTCCCTTCCCACCCACATTCCAGCTTAAGCAATCCCTTACTAATCACAGAGCACTGATGGCATAGGAATTACTTAAAGTGGTATGTGAGTGGAAAGAAAAAAGTTGAGAACCACTGGTCTATGCAGTAAGAACATGGCAGAGGAATCTTATCCACCTCCATCATAAACACACCAAATTTAAGCTTCGGGAGTATGCCTTTGCATCTATTTCAGAAGGAGATTGCATCTCATTGACAATATCAGAACACCTGCATTATTTTGGAGCCCATGAATTTTGTTAAATACATGAGATTGGGCCTCAAAAATTTTGAGAGCCAAGATGTTGGCCATCCACTGTTGCTTTTATTTACCAAAAGTAGGTAAAACAGAGTCTAAAAAGATCCAAAAATAGCTGTGCAGAGGACAAAGTATTATTTTCTCATCTTCTAATCAGATGCCCAAGATGGTAAAATGATCAAACAGTGTTTGACATTAATAGAAAGAAAGAAATTGATTTGACTGTGGGAAGAATGACAGTAGTTTGTTTCACTTTTCCAATCTTCATGACTAATTTCATGGCAAAGTGTGGCACTTCACTTGATTAGTTTTATAAAATAAAAGCAGTAATCAAATATCTCACAAACTTTAGCACTTTACCAATTATAAATTAGCACGAAATTGGATTTTATGATGAAAGTTACAAAAAAATGCAGAGGCTGTGTCTTTATTTTAAGATAATTATGTCACTGTACACACATTGCTTACAATAAATTACAATGGTGCTTCATTTTAAAAGTGGAACATACCATACCATGTAACATATTGTTCACCTCCCAAGTTATTCACTGGAGAGGATAGGTTGACAAAATGTATCTCTCCAGTTGAAGACAATAATCAGTTTTATCCCGAGGCAGATTTTGGCACAACCACCAAAAAAAGTAAAAGCTCCGTGATAGTTCATAGTTGTCCAGCAGCAGAAAAATTAATCTCCAGCTTCCACTTAAACCATCTCTCCCCCATGAGATAAAACTTAATGGATTACGTCCATCAAGAGGAACAACAGGCCTATCTTCATCACATAACCGCTCCGAGACTATTGTCGATTAACATTGAGAGTGGAGAACCCTTTTCAAGTTTGGCTGCCTTCAAAAATTTATTTCCATTTTTCATGTTACATGATACCATTCGGGGCAAGGTTCTAAGCCACAGAATTTCAAAATAATTTATTTTGTCCACCTCCGGCCTACTGCAGGGAGCAACCTCTGTACCTGCAGGAGTGTAAGGGGACAGGACAACACCTGCCCAGCTGTCAATCAGTCGGCCTGAATGGATCAAGCCCCACCCGGTCGGGTGTCAATCACCCTCCGGGATATAAGTCTGCTCCAACCACCCGAGGCCTGGCTCAGAGTTGCTGCAGCCACAGCCAGCCTGGCTCTGTGGAAGTCTTTGTGGATTAAACCCTGTTGTTCAGTGTTTACTTTGTGTGTGTCTGATTCTGGCTAACAGCGCACCATATTTAATGCATACAGATTTCAAGCAAAGCTGTGTCATTGCTTCAATATTTCCATCAAATTGTCTCACAGAAAATATTGTAGTGTTTAGACCAGTGGTTCTCAACTTTTTTCTTTCCAATCATATACCACCTTAAGTATATGAACAGGCCACAGGAAAATAAGACGATGGGATTGATGGGAATACTCTGAGACTATGGCACAGGTTCGATGTATTGAATGGCCTCCTTGTAGGTCATGAGATGAAAGAGAAAAGATGCACCTCCATTTGAGCCAGGCATTTTACAGTCTAAACTAATGGTTCTCAACCTTTATCTTTCCATTCACATACCACTTTAAGTTTTCCCTATGCCATAGGTGCTCTGTGATTAGTAAGGGATTGCCTAAGGGGGTATGTGAGTGGGAAGGGAAGGTTGAGAATCATTGCTCTTGACCCAATTGTTACAGAAATATTTTGCTCGAGACAATTTGTCATTGGCCCATTTCCTTTGGAGTTGTGAAACTGTGCACATAACGAGTCAATTAGGGATGATTTAAACAGTGGTTTTCAAACTTTTTCTTTCCACCCACAAACCACCTTAAGCAATCCCTTACTAATCACAGAGCATCTATGGCATAGAGAAAACTTAAAGTGGTATGTGAATGGAAAGATAAAGGTTGAGAACCATTAGTTTAGACTGTAAAATGCCTGGCTCAAATGGAGGTGCATCTTTTCTCTTTCATCTCATGACCTACAAGGAGGCCATTCAATACATCGAACCTGTGCCATAGTCTCAGAGTATTCCCATCAATCCCATCGTCATATTTTCCTGTGGCCTGTTCTGTTCACATTCACATGAAGGCTCATGGATTCTTCACTCATCTGCACTGGGGAGTAATTTTAAAAAGATGAATATTATTAAATAAGTTCTATCATAAAATCTGATTGACCATCTGTGCTCTGATAAAGCATCATCAAGGCACGATTCACTTACTTGACCTATGTGGAAAGGACTGAGTGCAGTTCAGTACCAGTTGTATTTTAATTCATACATCTGCAGGCAACAAACTTGCTCCTGCAAATCCAAATGAGTGGTCATTGTGATTAGCACCAAAAGGTACGTGAATATTTCACTGCCAAACATTCCATAAATAAAGCTCATGTTGCCCAATGTATCACTTTGCCATCTTCCTGGCCCTACAGTCAGCACCAGAACATTTGAAAAAAGACACATTAGGTTTTTAAACAGGAAAGTCTGCCGACACTGTGATTGTAGCGCAATATACAAAGGTGCAGGAGAAACTCAGCAGGTCATGCAGCAACTATCGGAAGGAAAAGGTAACCAACATTTTGGGTCTGAAGCTTTTGTCAAGGTATGAGCAAAAAGCAGGAAGGCACTTCTGTTTATTCACCAACACTCTCCCTTTGACACCACAGTCCCAAACATACTCATTTCCAAACTACTGGACCAATGCATCAGCTCACCCCTCTACAAATGGATCCTCAGCTTCCTAACAGTCTACAGTATATGAGGATCGATGATGTCCCCTCCTCCACAATAATTATGAACACCAGTGCCCCACAAGACTGTGCACTCAGCCACCACTCTACTCCCTACTCATTCATAACTGAAAGGCCAAGTACTGCACTGTCTCTCTAAGTTCAGAAATAACACCTCTGTTGTAGGCTGGATCACAAATAATAATGAGGTGGAGTGTGGGAAAGAGATAGCGAAGCTAGTGGCATGGTGACACAGTCAATGTATCCAAAAAAAGGGGCTGGTCAAAGACTTCAGGAAGTGGGGTGGAGCATATGCCCATCTGAATTAATGGCACTGAAGTGCAGATGTTGGAGAGCTTCAAGTTCTTTTGGAGTAAATATTATGAGCAATCTCTCCTGGCCCAACCATGACTAAGAAAACGCATGGACACCTCAACTTCCTCAGGAGCCAATTTGGCAAGTCCCCAGTTTCCCATTGCCATTTTTTTAAAGAATCATCATGAAAGTATTTTGTCAATTTGGACCATTTCTTGGTGTGAAAATTTCTCTGCAAAATACCACACAAAAAAACTGCAGAGAGTTGTGAACACAGCTCAAGGTATCACACAAACCAGCCTCCCTCACTCCCACCCATTAATTCTATTTTCACCTCCCATTGCTGCAGGAAAGCAGCCACATATTAAGGGAAATAAGGGGAACATCCTATCCTGGTCATACTCACCTGACCCCTGCCGCACCCTTGCAGACCCAGATACTAATTTGAAAACACACACTTCAAGATTTCCTTCTGTTATCAGACTCTTGAATGGACCTCCCATTAGTACAATATGATGCCTTGCACAGTTTTATTTTACTTTTCTTTCTTACTACACTCAGAAATTCTATCTGACATTATACCCAGAAATTTTGTTTTATTATAACACTTGTTTTTCATTCTGCCACTACTTACTGTACAACATACAGTAACTGGCAAAACAAAGCTTTTCACTTATCTCGCTACAGGTGACAACAACAGGTCAATTCAGTAGACCTCCAAAAAGTTTTATCAGCATCTGATGTAAGTTACATTTGCAGAATTAGCCAATCTGTGAAGTACACCAATCAGATGTTTTGTAATTCCAAGTTATCGTGTATATTTCAAGATGAAAGTCTACTTTATAAAGATGAAACTGCTTCTTTAGGTATCTTGCAAACTTTCAGAGCATAGACTATTAGAGCTGATGAAGATTTTTATTTCCTTGTGGCAGTACTGGACTGCGGTTACACATGGCAGGTTGTACGTCACCTCAATGAGAGTGAAAATTGCTGTATTATCCTCCAAATTAAAACACCAGTTCTTAATTTTGACTCTTTTGCACATTCTAACCATCGACAAAGGCACCAGACACCCAGTTTCTGAGCTTTGTATTGCCAGTAGAGACATCCCTGAGATATTTGATCTAATTTTTCAAACAGATTCCTTTTCGTTTTTAATTTAGAGGTACAGCACAGTAATAGGTTGTTCCAGTCCATGAGCTCACACCACCCAAATACACCCATGTAACCTACTAACGCCATATGCCTTTGAGACATGGGAGGAAACTGGAGAATTCAGAGGAAATCTCTACAGAAACAGGGAGAATGTATAAAGTGCATGCAGACAGAGGAGTATATTCTTCTTCAATTACAAAGCAGTTGCTGAAGTTATTTCTCCACATAATTTGAGTGTTTTTTGGGATACTGGACACATTCATATCTATCCGATGTATGAACAGTTGTGAAATAGAAAAGAATCAACGGGTATTCCATTTTTCAGTTTATATGACTTAATTCAAAAAGAATGCACAGCCAATCAAATTTGTGTATTGAGAATCCCACTGACCAATGCACCATAATTTCATGAATTAGGTGGCTAACGCTTCAATGAAGAGGCAGTGCCAGCTACGAGAAGGGGTATGAAAGTTATTGCCAGTTTAAATAGTAAAATGAAAATGTGAAAGGCAGGGATTAGCATTTTTGATGGATTTCTTGACACAGCAATGTTTACTTATTTTTGGTTCCTTGGCTTGTAGGAAGATCCTTACCAAATTCAAAGTCTATTCTCCACACACATTTATGTCATTGTCAAGGTCATGGCATTTACCCAAAAGTCTTTTATTAGTCAGTAAATTTATTTTCAAAAACGACTGCAAACTATTCCTTTAAGCATCTTGCAAACTTGACACCCCTATTAATAAATCATGCATTACCTGGAGTTGGTAGCCTGAAAGTAGCAATCTGACCTTGCGAGAAGGGCTGATTTGGCAATTTTGCCTTTAACATACAAAATTAAACTTTTAATTTTATAGATTATATTAAAAAAGCTACTTCTTTAAATACAATAATGAAAATTGATGGGGTCACTCTTGGAAGTCCGCCAAGCCTATCATTTTATCTCCTTACAGTTCAGAAAGCTGTATCGTCACTTTCCTACCAGCATTTCCTGCTTATTGTAACAAACAGCTATATTACAAATACCATAGGCGCAAAATTAAGACTCAAGGGCCAAATCTCTATTCTGAGTGCATGTGCTTTAGAATCCTGCAGGTATTGCATACTGAGCTCCAAATGTGATGCATTTTGTTATGATGCTGTGGCTGGGAACCTGACAAATTATATTACATTTATTAGTTTCAAGAAATCATGTTTGAATTATCCCATAATAATTTGCATGCTTTCTAACCTCATGTTTACTAGTAAGAAACTGCTCATTTATCATTTCTGCATTATTGCCTTTATATTGCTTTCTTCTTTGTCAAGTCAGCTTTTTACGAAGCATTCCTTTGCCTAGTACTGTCACCTTATTGTTAATGATGGTCACTTGTAACGCCAATGTTAATGTTCCAGTGAGTTTGCCAGTGGTGAAGCAGAACAGAGTGGAAAACAGCGCTGTTTCATCTTGTATTCGAATGTGTGAGTTCTTAGACAACACATGGATGAAGGGAAAAGTTCTTTAAAGTTGTTGTAAACAGCACCTTGAGGCATGCCATGAGGCTGCAAGCCTCCATTACAGATCTGCATACTGTAGTGCCTGCTCTGTGTGTCAGCCGTCGAATCAAAAGGTAAGGCATTGCGAGTTGCACTGCAACCATGATCGCTATCATTACCTCAGTCATTTGACATTCACTTGGAATTAAATCAGATTCAAGAGAGTGAACCCTTGCAAGGAATCAGGCCCTGATGGCGTACCTGGCAGGTTACTGAAAATCTGCACCAACCAACTAGCCGGAGTGTTCACGGACATTATCAAACTCCCTTTGCTGCAGTCAGAAGCCCCTTTTACACTGGCACTCAGTCCCAGGAATTAACTGGGAATTTATTGGGACAGATGCCAGTGGAAAAAGAACATTGTCCGAATGCTGGTGTTAAATGACGTCATTTCACACCAGGGATTAACTACCTCTACCCAACTCATTTGCTGACACCGATGTGCTGATATAACCAATGGAAAGAAGCATTAGGAAGTGACCGTTCCCAGTTGAAGGTAGAATAATCCAATCCCCAGAGAGGAGTTTGTTCAGTGGAAAAGCAATTAGTGTCCCAGTGGAAATCGCACAAATGGGGTCCTATCCCGGGACACTGCACAGCCAATTAACTGGGATGCCAGAGAAAAAGGGGCTAGAGGTTCCCATCTGCTTCAAAAGGGCATCAATCATCCTAGTCCACAAGAAGAATAGTGTGAGCTGCTTCAATGACTCTCACCCAGTAGCACTAACCTCTACTGTGATGAAATGCTTTAAGAGGCATGTCATGGCCAGAATTAACGAGTACATAAGCCTTTCATCACAATCACTCCTCAGCAGATGCAGTATTGCTGGCTCTCCACTCATCTCTGGGTCACCTCAAAAACAGCAACTCATACATAAGGCTGCTCTCCATCGACTACAGCTCAGCCTTCAATACCATTATTCCCTCAGCGCTGGTCAAAAAGCTACAAACTCTAGGCTTCTGTACCCCACCTCTCCAACTGGATCCTTGACTTTCTCATTGGAAGACCACAGTCAGTATAAATTGGAAACAACATCTCCTCACTGATTATCAACACAGGTGCACCCCAAAGAGGCATACTTAGCCAACTGCTCTATTCATTATACACCCATGACTGTGTGGCCAGGCACAATTTCAATGCCATCTACAAGTTTGCTATTGACACGACAGTCGTTGGCAGAATCACAAACAGCAATGAGGAAGTGTACAGAAAGGAGATAGATCAAAGCTTTGAGTAGTGTCACATCAATAACCTTGCACTCAACATTAGCAAAACCAAGGAGATGATTGTGGACTTCAGGAGGGAGTCAGGGGAACACGACCCAGACCTCATCAGGGGATCAGTAGTGGAGAGGGTCGAGAACTTCAAATTGCTGGGTGTCAACATCTGAGGATCTGTCCTGGGCCTCCATGATAATGCAATTACAAAGAAGGCCCACCAGTGGCTATACTTTATGAGATGTTTGAGGAGATTCAGTATGTCACTGAAGATTCTCAAAAACATCTACAGGTGTTTGGAGGTATCAACTCTTCAACTCTTAGGACAATAATAAACTCCAGATGATTGTTAACTCAGCCTGCGACATCACAGGCGCCAGACTTCACTCCATCGAGGACATCTACATGAGATGGTGTCTTAAAAAAGCAGCCTCTATCCTCAAAGACCCCCATCACCCAGGCCGTGCCCTCTTCACACTGCTATCGTTGGGTACAGGAGCCTAAAGATGAGCACTCAGTGGCACAGGGACAGCTTCTTCCCCAATGCTATCAGATTCCTGAATAATCAATGAATAAAAGATACGCCTTACTTTTCGTGCACTACTGTTTTTATTTCTTTATTTTCTTTTTAATTATTTTTGTAAGATGGTTCATAATAATGAATGCTTGCATTGTGATACTGCCGTAAAACACCAAATTTCATGACTTGTTCATGACAATAAATTCTGAGTTGTTGAGGCCCAGAGACCATTACTTTCTTAATTATGGAGAACATGTCTTCAAAGACATCACTTGACATGTGCTGAATTTTGCCATCTCAAATCATTTTCAGCCTATGAACACCACAGTATTGAACACAAACCCCACATGGCTGGTGGCCATCGTGTTAACCTAGCTTGAAATGTTATGGAGACATTCAATACAAAGGTATAATTTTTCCCCACCCCCCATAGTCAACAATAAAAGCTAATAACAAAAAGTTGCAAGTTATCCTAAACATGGGGTCTCACAGATAGCTCCAAGGAAAGTAATAACTACCTTTTAGCAAAAATGGAAAAAAGAGACATTTATTCAATTAGCATACAGGTGCAATTTGACCACCAGAATAGAATCACACAGGTTAACTTCAGTGTGAAGCAATCTGCTGCTTCAAACTGCATGGAACGATGGTTTAGAGAAGACCAGGGGACAACATATGGTCCTGCTGAGGAAGCACAGAAGAATAACTGAAAGAGTTTCATGTCTTTGACCAAGACCGAAGTCTAATTGTCCTATTAAAAAAGATCTCAGTTTCTAGGATCGGCCAAACGTGAAAATAATTAGCATCCAAAGTGTGTGTGCAATTTTTCCTTGCAGAGTATACAAACCTTTCAGCAGAAGAACCCAAAAAGTCCTTGTGGAGGAGAATGTAAAGAGAAACTAATGAGAGGCAGGAAGGAGCAGGAGGGCAGCAGCTCACTAATTGACAAGTTCCTAAAGTCTGAACTGCATGATTAGTCAATTGTCATGAGATACATAAAACTGCTCCACCTCATTAATAATCAACTTTGCCCTATTCTTCTAATAGTAGGAATGGATTTGATATAACCAGTACAAATATTCCTTTGCAGTAAATCAGTGCAGTGCAGATGAAAGAATAATGTGCAAAGTTGATTTTAAAGTTACAGTCACAGCTTTTGAACACTACCAGATTCACAATTATTCCAATATGGTCATGAGTAACCAGGACAAAAATCTGGAGCTTGGTTCTCATTAATGGTACAATGGACCAAATTCTAAACTGTAAGGTAAATAAACAAACATTGATCAATAAGGAAATCTTAACTGAAAGATCTTGCAATTTGAAATACTTCAGCCTTCCTTTTTAAAAAAAAAGGGAACAGTTGATCATTTTTATCTAATATATTATGGACTTAAGTCCATTCCCTCTTCGAAGCCTGAATACATTTTTTGAACCAAAACCATGAAAATATCATAAGATTTTTAAAAATGTTTAATTTAGACATACAGTATAGTAACAGACCATTTCGGCCCACAAGTTTGTGATGCCCAATTTACAGCCAGTTTAAATAGTCAAATGTAAGCGCTCCAATGGATGTTGAGGATGGAGCGGAGACAACGCTGGTGGAAGCGTTCTAGGAGCCGTAGGTGGTGCCGGTAGAGGACCCATGATTCGGAGCCGAACAGGAGTGTGGGTATGACAACGGCTCTGTATACGCTTATCTTTGTGAGGTTTTTCAGTTGGTTGTTTTTCCAGACTCTTTTGCGTAGTCTTCCAAAGGTGCTATTTGCCTTGGCGAGTCTGTTGTCTATCTCATTGTCGATCCTTGCATCTGATGAAATGGTGCAGCCAAGATAGGTAAACTGGTTGACCGTTTTGAGTTTTGTGTGCCTGATGGAGATGTGGGGGGGCTGGTAGTCATGGTGGGGAGCTGGCTGATGGAGGACCTCAGTTTTCTTCAGGCTGACTTCCAGGCCAAACATTTTGGCAGTTTTCGCAAAGCAGGACGTCAAGCGCTGAAGAGCTGGCTCTGAATGGGCAACTAAAGCGGCATTGTCTGCGAAGAGTAGTTCACGGACAAGTTTCTCTTGGGTCTTGGTGTGAGCTTGCAGGCGCCTCAGATTGAAGAGACTGCCATCCGTGCGGTACCGGATGTAAACAGCGTCTTCATTGTTGGGGTCTTTCATGGCTTGGTTCAGCATCATGCTGAAGAAGATTGAAAAGAGGGTTGGTGCGAGAACACAGCCTTGCTTCACACCATTGTTAATGGAGAAGGGTTCAGAGAGCTCATTGCTGTATCTGACCCGACCTTGTTGGTTTTCGTGCAGTTGGATAATCATGTTGAGGAACTTTGGGGGACATCCGATGCGCTCTAGTATTTGCCAAAGCCCTTTCCTGCTCACGGTGTCGAAGGCTTTGGTGAGGTCAACAAAGGTGATGTAGAGTCCTTTGTTTTGTTCTCTGCACTTTTCTTGGAGCTGTCTGAGGGCAAAGACCATGTCAGTAGTTCCTCTGTTTGCGAGAAAGCCGCACTGAGATTCTGGGAGAATATTCTCGGCGACACTAGGTATTATTCTATTTAGTAGAATCCATTGGAGCGCTTACATCCCTAACGTCGAAGTACTCGAGATGGCAGAGGTCGACAGCATCGAGTCCACGCTGCTGAAGATCCAGCTGCGCTGGATGGGTCACGTCTCCAGAATGGAGGACCATCACCTTCCCAAGATCGTGTTATATGGCGAGCTCTCCACTGGCCACCGTGACAGAGGTGCACCAAAGAAAAGGTACAAGGACTGCCTAAAGAAATCTCTTGGTGCCTGCCACATTGACCACCGCCAGTGGGCTGATAACGCCTCAAACCGTGCATCTTGGCGCCTCACAGTTTGGCGGGCAGCAACCTCCTTTGAAGAAGACCGCAGAGCCCACCTCACTGACAAAAGGCAAAGGAGGAAAAACCCAACACCCAACCCCAACCAACCAATTTTCCCCTGCAACCACTGCAATCGTGTCTGCCTTTCCCGCATCGGACTTGTCAGCCACAAACGAGCCTGCAGCTGACGTGGACTTTTTAACCCCCTCCTTAAATCTTCGTCCGTGAAGCCAAGCCAAAGAAATAGTCAAATGAAAATGTGAAGGGCAGGGATTCGCATTTTTGATGGATCTCTTGACACAGCAATGTTTACTTATTTTTGGTTCCTTGACTTGTACAATCCCCAATATGTTTCGAATGGTGAGAGGGAACTGGAGTCCCTGGGGAAAGCCTATGCAGACATGGGAAGAATGTACAAACTCCTTACAGACAGCACAGAATTCAAACCATGTTTCCAATCACTAGTGCTGTTAAGGCATTGCGCTAACTGCCACGCCAACTGTGCCATCCACTAAGTCACTGATTTTCATTAGAGCTTACTGGTTTTGGTTAAGGTTAAACACCAGCTCAGGGAAAAACACAGGTTAATGTTTCAAATATTGTTATGGTATCTTTTATATCTACAAGAGAGGGTGGATAATGTTTTGGCTTAACATTTCATTGGAAAGATACCTTTCTCAGTGAAGCACTCCCTCAAAATAGTACATTGAATTATCATCTTAGATTATGCCTTTTTCTGGGAATTAAATCTACAGCCTTCAAGTTCAATGTTAAGTGCTACCACTAAGCCAGGCCAACACATGAATTCTTGTTTAAGTGATCTTCAGCAAGATAAAGGGAGATGGAGTAGAGCTCTTAATTAAGGATGAGATCAGGTAGATAGTGAGATGATTTAAGATCAAAGGAGCAAAATGTTGAATCCATCTTGGTCGAGACTAGGAATATCAAAGAGAAAAAGAGAAAAGGAAGGTAATCACTGGTGGGAGTGAGCCATCTGCCATCAAATAATATCATTATAGTCTCTCAGGCAATAAATAAAAATGGAATGGCAAATGTCACGGGAGATTTTAAAATGCACGTAGATAGCATGAATCAAGTTGGTCGATACAGTCTTGAGAAAGAGTACATGGAATGCATCTGTGATAGCTTTCTTGAACTCCAAGGAAACATGCTATTTTAGATCTGAACTGATACGACGAGACAGGCAAGACTAACAATTAATCTTGTAGTTATGGATCCACTTGGAAAGAGTGATGCCAGTATGATTGAATTTTTCATACAAATGGAGAATGCAATAGTTCAATCTAAATCTAGTGTATTATGCCTAAACAAGGGACACTACAGCTGGATGAAGGTGGAGTTGACTAACATACGGCAATGGAAGACTTACAACTAAATGTTTCACAGTGCTCATTAAAACCATACCTTTTTTTAATATATATATATAAATTGAACAATAACTGGGGAGACCCAAGCCTGGGTATCTAAGGAAATAAAGGAAGGCATTGAATTAAAAGCTCATACATATAGTCATCAAGGGCCATGGGAAACTGAAAGATAGGGAAACCTTAAAAAAAAACCACTGAGCAACTAATTGAGAAAGGAAAATAGATTACAAAAACAAATGAGCAAAAAAAATTAAAAAGATAAGATTTTTATAATAATAAGGCAGGAAAAAGTGGCTAAAGACCCTTGGATAATAAGAAGGGGAAAATTAATGCTGAACAATAGAGAAGTGGGCAAGGCCTTGAACATCCATTTGTGTTGGCCTTCACAGTGGAAGACTGTGCATGCATGAAGACAACCTCCCAAAGACTGAAGTGAAGGATGTGATGGAAGGTTGTTTATGGTTGTTGGAAGTCAGTCATCAGCCCCAATATTTTGTTGCAGAAGTTTCTCAGGGTAACTGATTCAGCAAGATTATTCATTTAGACCTGACTGGATAAGTGAAAAGTAACATTTGTAAGGCACAAATGTCGATCATAAACCACCTCCAGCAAGAGGGGAAGTTTAACCACATCCTTTTTGACATTCAACAGCTATTTTAATTTAATTTACTTTTCAAAATTATCCAAATACATTTGAATTTTTAGTAACTGTTCAAAAAAATTCCAGTAGTAAGAGAGCAGCAAGCTGTCAAAAGGGTTTCAAAGCACCCATGTGTTGCAAGCCCCATTTTTTTTAAGTGAGTTACTTTGGTGGGTTGGAACAGGGTTCAAAAACACTCACAGATTTCATAACATTTTTGCAGACGCAGAGGCAGAGCTCTGTCCAAACATAAACCAGTCATTCTCAATCTTTCTTTCCTCTCACATACCACTTTAAGTGTTTCCTATATCATAAGTGCTCTGTGATTAGTAAGGGATTATCTAAGGCTATATGTGGGTGGAAAAAAAAGTTTGAAGACCATTGTTTTAATCGTACCTAATTGACTCATTATGTGCATGGTTTCATAACTCCAAAGGAAATGGGCCAATGACAATTTTTCCTCAAGCAAAATATTTCAGTAACATTTGGGTCTAGAGCAGTCATGATTTAAGTTAAATATTTATATTATTAATAAATATATTGTTTTAAAAATAACATTGTCTTGGTGAATTTCTATTGCTGCTGGTCTATGATGAAACGTAGGGAACAGGGTGTCAAGGTTCTGTCCCAAAGCTTACAGTGCCACTTGCAGACCAATTTCTTTGGCTTGGCTTCGCGGACGAAGATTTATGGAGGGGGTAAAAGTCCACGTCAGCTGCAGGCTCGTTTGTGGCTGACAAGTCCGATGCGGGACAGGCAGACACGGTTGCAGCAGCTGCAGGGGAAAATTGGTGGGTTGGGGTTGGGTGTTGGGTTTTTCCTCCTTTGCCTTTTGTCAGTGAGGTGGGCTCTGCGGTCTTCTTCAAAGGAGGTTGCTGCCCGCCAAACTGTGAGGCGCCAAGATGCACGGTTTGAGGCGAGATCAGCCAACTGGCGGTAGTCAATGTGGCAGGCACCAAGAGATTTCTTTAGGCAGTCCTTGTACCTTTTCTTTGGTGCACCTCTGTCACGGTGGCCAGTGGAGAGCTCGCTATATAACACGATCTTGGGAAGGCGATGGTCCTCCATTCTGGAGACGTGACCCATCCAGCGCAGCTGGATCTTCAGCAGCGTGGACTCGATGCTGTCGACCTCTGCCATCTCGAGTACTTCGATGTTAGGGATGAAAGCGCTCCAATGGATGTTGAGGATGGAGCGGAGACAACGCTGGTGGAAGCGTTCTAGGAGCCGTAAGTGATGCCGGTAGAGGACCCATGATTCGGAGCCGAACAGGAGTGTGGGTATGACAACGGCTCTGTATACGCTTATCTTTGTGAGGTTTTTCAGTTGGTTGTTTTTCCAGACTCTTTTGTGTAGTCTTCCAAAGGCACTATTTGCCTTGGCGAGTCTGTTGTCTATCTCATTGTCGATCCTTGCATCTGATGAAATGGTACAGCCGAGATAGGTAAACTGGTTGACCGTTTTGAGTTTTGTGTGCCTGATGGAGATGTGGGGGGGCTGGTAGTCATGGTGGGGAGCTGGCTGATGAAGGACCTCAGTTTTCTTCAGGCTGACTTCCAGGCCAAACATTTTGGCAGTTTCTGCAAAGCAGGACGTCAAGCGCTCAAGAGCTGGCTCTGAATGGGCAACTAAAGCGGCATCGTCTGCAAAGAGTAGTTCACGGACAAGTTTCTCTTGTGTCTTGGTGTGAGCTTGCAGGCGCCTAAGATTGAAGAGACTGCCATCCGTGCGGTACCGGATGTAAACAGCGTCTTCATTGTTGGGGTCTTTCATGGCTTGGTTCAGCATCATGCTGAAGAAGATTGAAAAGAGGGTTGGTGCGAGAACACAGCCTTGCTTCACGCCATTGTTAATGGAGAAGGGTTCAGAGAGCTCATTGTTGTATCTGACCCGACCTTGTTGGTTTTCGTGCAGTTGGATATGACAAGAAAAGATTTCAAGACTCACTAGGTCAGGGATGTGGAAAAAGCACAAGGGGGGAGAACAAGCAGCAAGTCTGGTCAAACACAACACTACCTACTAAAATAAAAGTGGTAAATCAGAGATTCTCCCTGCTTTTAACTTTTTTCAGACAAATACTTCAGTTCCAGCACTTGTCAAAGTTTTTATTCTATCACTGAGTGTTCAGCTTCATGACAAAACCCACCCAATGTTTGAATATACTTACTCTCTCTCATTTCTGGGCATTTTCCCCAGACTAGAAATTAGTAATGAATAGAGATGAGATTATCAATGCCTAAAGCAATTGAATGACAAGTACACAATTTGTTTTCATTAAAAAATCACCATTGAAATGTCAAAAAAAAGTAGCATGGCTCATCTATGCATCTATCTGAAATGATCTCCCAATAAAACTTCCAACTCCAGTCCTAAAGGTGCCATCAACACTTAGGTTACTCTTCCTTACATCTTAATGGATCCACCATTCCTTGTCCATAGTCACAATCCCCTGGAACTTGTTTTCCATGTATTATTGATAGTGATGAAATATTATAAAATAACAAGCAGGTCCATTGAAGCCATGTGGAAAAATCCGACATGCAGAAAAATGAGCTTCATGGTGGCATGGAAGGCATAATAACAGAGGTCATGGCAATGCTATTCAAGTGCTGACAACCTGTGCCTGATTCCAGTGCTTATCTATGAAGGAGTTTGTATGCTCTCCCTGTGACTGAATGGATTTCCTCCCACGATGCAAAGTAGTTCAGGGTTAGTAGGATGATTGGTCACATGGGCATAATTGAGCAGCACAAAGGCTTGTCAACTCTAAACTAGAATTTAATTAAGTGCATACATGAAGCACACACACACACACACACAAAAAAAAAAATCACAAGAAAGTTTTAAATTTATTTTTTTGCCATTCATATGTATAACTCTAGAAACAAATTAGTAAAATTATTCAAACTGCACAGTCTTATTTGTCAGATTCTTCTTGGGTCATCCTTTGGGGACAATGGATGATTGGTTTCCATTTCTGAGAAATGGAAGGATCCAGTATATGAATCTGTTAATTGCAGTAAGGCAGTTCAAAGTCTTGGTGCCGTCGCAAGGAGGACTGAGGTCATTGAAGAGACTTGATGCAACAGACACACACACACAACCCTCAATGTTTCTTAACCCTATCCTCAGCCTTCCAGTTATTAATTCCTTCCCTTGATTCAGTCACCACTCCCTCAGTTTCCAAGCCTCTACTCCCACTTTTCCAAGAGCATCCCTCATCCAACTCCCTCCATGCTCCATTCCTTTCTTGCCTGTTTCCCTTGTCCCATGCATCCCCTCCCCCAACCACTCTTTAACAGCTGTCCAGTCACCAGTCCTTATAGTGTGCAACAGCCACTGCTCATCTTTGTCATGGCCATCCTCCAATTTTCAACCACCATTCCCTCTCTCTGTATATATTTCATTTTTTAATTTAGTCACCCACCACCATACATTTTGAAGTATAGGAGGAAACCAGAGCATCCAGAGGAAACCCATGCAGAAACAGGGAGAATGTACAATCTTGGTAGTGTGACAGATTGTTATACTTTACATTACGTATAGATAGGTTTTGGGGAGATAAACTGTGGGGTTTTTTTAATATATAGGTCACAAACACTTCACAACACAGATCTTATTTAAAATGCCAGAGCTCTGCTGAAGTCAGACAGTCCAGGCTCCAAGTGCCTTTGCAAAAAACTGAAGAATGCCTATGGAGACTCCACAAGGAGGTGTTAATTGGAGAGAGAGAGGGGGAGGGAGGGGGAGGGAGGGGGAGGGAGGGGGAGGGAGGGGGAGGGAGGGGGAGGGAGGGGGAGGGAGGGGGAGGGAGGGGGAGGGAGGGGGAGGGAGGGTGAGGGAGGGGGAGGGAGGGGGAGGGAGGGGGAGGGAGGGGGAGGGAGGGAGAGGGAGGGAGGGAGAGGGAGGGAGGGAGAGGGAGGGAGGGAGAGGGAGGGAGGGAGGGAGAGGGAGGGAGGGAGAGGGAGGGAGGGAGAGGGAGGGAGAGGGAGGGAGAGGGAGGGAGAGGGAGGGAGAGGGAGGGAGAGGGAGGGAGAGGGAGGGAGAGGGAGGGAGAGGGAGGGAGAGGGAGGGAGAGGGAGGGAGAGGGAGGGAGAGGGAGAATTCAGTTCTACAGTAGCATCTGGGACTGGAACATGGCAAGCTGGCAAGCTTGTTTGAAACCCGATTTTGAATATGGGTGAGTTCTTAGTTCAGCCTGTTCAAAACCCCTGTGGTCCATACAAGAGGAGATGGCTGGCTGCATAATGTTTCATTTGAAATAAGAGAAACAAAAATTAACTCTGTGCTGACCTGAAAGAAAGAGGTTATCGTCTGGAAAACCCTCATGGGGCAAGCATCTTCGGCAAGACACTGAAATGGCTGATCGGAAGGTATCAGTTTGTGTCCAACGAGCAACAAATCTCTCTGAAAACTGACAAGAACCTTCCTCAGCAGTAACCATTTACCTTTCAAGCACCAAAGCCTAGTAAAGATTCATAAATGTTAAATTCTGCATACAGTATAAAAATTGCCTGATACCGGTGAACATGGAGGAATGAGAAGTGAGATTGGACTGTGAATTAAAGAACATTCCTGAACTTATACACACATTACATACTCGTGAGCTTAGAATTAGAAGGGGGTTAAGTTAGGTTAAGTTAAACTAATAGTAATAAGTTAAAATTTGATCCTGTTTTTATGTTTAAAGAAAATTAAAAGTAATGTATGTTTAAATAACCATTTGTCTTGAATTTCTGTTGCTGCTGTGTTTTGGGGTCCTCTGGGCCCATAACAGAAAGTGTTGGATTTGAACCCCAATCGCTGGCACTTTAACAGCATCACACTAACCACTATAACTGTGCCTCCCTGGTCAAAGTCTGCAGCTAAACCCACATACATTCTAGAAAATCTCATCAGCTTCCTTCTTAATATTACTGAATTTCAGAAGATCACATTCTCAATGTTCTGTGTTCCCAGTCATTGGAAGCAGTTTCATTATATACAACTGTTGCAGTATATAATTTGCCTTCATTGCTTAGCATATAAAATGATCCAGAACTCCTGGATCTTCATATTCCTGCATCATCTCTTGACTAAGCAGCCCAATCTCCAACACTGACTTTAACTTGCAAGGCCTATTTTTCTCACTCCATTCTTAAATGCCTCCCAAGTGAACTTGTTGCCACCAGCATAGTGTGGCAGCATTGCTGTGTTATTACATTTTACAACAAATGAAGAATTCAGCAATCTTCAACAGAATGTATAATAATAAATGACTTTCAGTGAGTACATGCAGTAATTTAATCTCATGATTCATCTGACAAACAAACCATGCCAGAGTTCATGATATCATCTGAACTTCCATTTGGCTTTCTGCCTCACTGTGCATCGAGATCATTCAGAGACTTCCCAAAAATTGCAGTAAAATCCTAACAGCCTTATGATGCAGATACTACTCAATTTAGTGCTCATAAATATATTATTCACCCTTCTAAAAATCAATCACTTTACCAGGAAGATTGTATTTGAAACAGTTTTTCTCCATAAACGTGTTACATGTATATTTAACTGAAAAAAAATGTAAACGATTTAAAACCTGTCATCATGATAACTTGATAAATTATATTCAAAAAGAAACTATGTTTGCTGAATAAAGAAAGAGCAAACAAAGATTCACAAAGAGCTCATATTGACATTTTACAAGCACAAGATAAGAGCCAAACTTTTTTCATGGAATAATTTAGAGACTGCTTTAGTGCTATGGAATACCTGCGCTGGTGGAGGTAGTAATAGTAGTTAATTTATATAGCGCATTTAATACAATGCACGTTGATCCAAAGCCCTGAGCATACAATGAGGAATAACTTGGTTACTATCTAAACAACAGGCAGCCAAAAATACACGAGCGCAGCCATCTTTTTTGCATAGACTATCAAACATAAAACATTAATCATTTAAACCCCACACATTCCTCCCCATCACAGCAATGAACAACTTTCCAATTTCTAATAATCAACAGAGCTACAAACACCAGATTCCAAAGAACAAGCGGTGAACACAAATAAGCCCGCTTGCAATTTTGTTTGGATGTTACAAAAAGTCCAACCACAGCCATCTTAGGGCTGGTTTACCAGGATCGGCAGGACTTGGATGTTAAAGTCTACCAGATTCAAAAGGGATACTACCAAGTCACAGTCTCTGGAGGCGGCAGAGTAACAGTTCACCTCCACCCACCTCCCCCCTCCCACCACGGACAATCTGTATGTCTTGAGGCCTCATGTCAACATCACCCATGACCACATCCTTCAGGATTTCTCAGGGCTAACACTGCTTGACCAAGTCTGTGGCCTGCTCCAGTTGTATCAGGACACCACCCCCATTGTACCATTTCCATGACCATCGAAGCAGGCATCACTGGAAGACCAAATTGTCATGCTATGTTTTAGCTCAAGACTCTTCAGTAGGCCCCACTCCATGATCGTCAAGGTGCAAACTTTGTGGCTTTGTCTCAGAGACCCTCTCGTCATTTGGTGACCCAGGTTGCAGTTTGAGGTTTAATGTGTTTCACCGAAAACTCTTTAAAACTTTATTTGAAAGATCTTTAAAAAAAATACAGTCCAATAACAAAAACAAATCAATTTTGTACAAGTATGAAAAAGAAAACAAAAGTCCCACCCACCCTCCCCATCAGCCAGCTCTCTTAAGGAGAGCCAAAGATATAAATAAAAAGAAAAACAAAATATTTACAATAAATCAAAGTATATCTAAATGCATATACTCCAAGTATGGAGACCACTTATTAACAAAAAAAAATTGTCATGCAAGTTACATGTAATTTTTTACATAATAATGCAAGCGTACTATATTAATCTCTATATCTTTCCAAGTACTAGCTACACATTTTTGTGCTACAGACAATACTAAACATACAAATGCAATTTGAAACTTATGCAACCCAACCCCAATCCCCTCAAAGAGACCATATAACCCAATAAAATAAATCGATGGGTCTAAAGGTAATATAATGTTATACAATTTTTCCAAAACTAACCTAATTCCTTCCCAAAATTTAACACAAGACCAAACAGCATGTAAAAAAAGTTCCAGTACATAAACAACATCTAAAACAAGAATCCAAATTACTAAAACCATATTTTTTCAATTTCTCCGAGTCAAATATAACTGATGTAGAAAATTATAATTAACCATTCCATATCTTACATTTGTCTATTTAGTTACACTATCATAACTCATATCCTTCCATTGTCTTCCGGAAAAATATACGTTAAATTATTTTCCCATTTAAGCCTAGATTTCTCCCATTCCACTTTATCCATATTATCTTGTAACACTTGATACATAACTGAAATATAAACCTTCTTTGGTATAGAGGAAATCAAAGATTCAAAGTTTGTCAATATACGTAAATTCATCTCTTTACCATAATTATCTTTTACCAAAGCTCTAAGTTGGTAAAAGAAAGAAACTGTCCTTCCTCAAAACAATTCTGCATTATCTTTATACCCTTAGAATCCCAACCCTTTAAATGATTATTAAACATTGAAAAAGGAATCAGCTGGTTATTATATAATTTTTTTAACTTTATTTAAGCTGGTTATTATATAATGAAGTTAAAATTGATAATTTACCTTTTGATCCTAAAACCATATTTCTTTTAATCCAGATTTTTAACAAATGTTTTAATACCGGCATATTACATTCACGCAGCAAATTCATATTCCATCGAAATATAAATTGATGTACCTCAACATCAGAAAGTCAAGCCATCTCCACTTTTGCCCAACTTGGGGTTTGATCCAAGTCCATCAATCTACTAACAAATTTTAACTGAGCTGCTTCATAATAATTTTGAAAATGAGGTAACTGCAGTCCACCTAATGCATATTTCAATGCAAGTTTATACAATGCTACTTGAGGTAATTTACCTTTCCATAAAAATTCCATCACCACTATTTAAATCCTGAAAAAAGCCCAGAGACAAATATTGAATTCGAGGAAAAATATTCATTTTAATACAATTTACCTGACCAATTAAGGTTAACAGAAGATCTTTCCGTTTAATTAAATCTGCTTCAATCCTTTTTAATAAAGGAACATAATTTAATTTATATAAAGATTGATAATCAGCAATTACAATTACTGCTAAATATTTAATTTTATCTGGCCATTTTAATTTTATGATATTTTTATATTCTGAATAATCACCTTCTCCAACTGGCAACATTTCACTCATCCCAATTAACTTTATATCTAGATAGCTCTCCAAATTGCAATAGAATTCTTGCAACTGTGACAATGACTGCTTTGGTTCTGTCAAATATATCAACACATCGTCTGCAAATAAATTAATCTTTTATTTATCATCCATAACCCTCATCCCTCTTATCTTATCATTCTGTCTTATTGTCTGAGCTAATGGTTCAATAGCCAATGCAAACAAGGCTGGCGACAATGGACAACCTTGTCGAGTTCAACGTGTCAATTTAAATGGCAAAGAAACTTGACCATTTGTCACCACCCTGGAAATTGGGTTTGTATATAAAGCTTTAACCCAACCAGTAAAAAAGGGGCCAAATTTAAACTTCTCCAACACCTTAAATTTAAAAATCCCATTCAACCCTATCAAATTCTTTTTCCACATCCAGCTCAATCACCATTGGGTGGTTGGGCTGCTTTCGATATGCATTGACCAATGTTATCAACTGAAGAATATTATCTAATGCATGCCTATACTTAATAAAACCTGTTTGATCAATATGTATCGACTTAGGTATGTATTTTAGCAAGCCGATTTGCTAACACTTTTGCTATAATTTTATAATCTACATTTACTAAAGAAATAAGTCTATACAAAGACACTTTCAACAGGTCTCTATCTTTTTTGGAATTACAGTAATTAAGGCACTCGAATAAGATTCCAGTAACACCTGTTCTTCAGTTATTTGTTGTAATACATCCCCAAATACAGAATATAAATCTTCATAAATGATTTTATAAAATTCCACAGAGAATCCATCATCCCTTGGTGACTTTCTATTTGGCATCTCCTGTATAGCCTCCTTAATCTCAAACTCTGTAAATGGAGATTCCAATTCCATAACATCTTCCTCCCCTAATGCTGGTAGCATTAATTTGGATAAATAAGATTCAATAAAACTATTGTCCTGCTTCCCCTCAGAATTATATAATTTTTGATAGAATGAATAAAATTGGTCATTAATTACCTGAGGTTTGTAGGTAAATATGTGCCCGCTCACCCAATTCATAATAACGCTGTTTGGTTTGATTAATTAAATGCTCAAATTGATAAGTTTGTAATGCATTATAACGTAGTTTCAAATTCGCTAAAGCATCTTTTTTTTATCTTCCATCACATCTTTCTGAAAATCTTTCTCTAACTCAGCAATTTGTTTCTCCAATGCTAAACTTTCTGCCATATATTGTTTCTTGACTTTCGTAGTACAACTAATAATCTGCCCTCTCAAATAAGCTTTCAAAGCATCCTATATTACAAAGTGACTATTCACAGAATTAACATTCTCAGCAACAAAAAAAAGTAATCTGTTCTTTAACAAAAGTGACAAACTCTGGTTTTTTCAATAATATTGTATTAAACCTCCATCTGTAAGATGAACGTACCACTTCAGAGCTTTCACAAGAAAAAAAACAATAAAGAATGACCAGATATAACCTTAATTTTATATTCAGCCTGTAATACTCTACCCCGTAAATGTGCCGATACCAAAAATAAATCTATTCTGGAAAATGAATCATGTAGAGATGAATAAAAAGATAAATCTTTCTCTGTAGGGTTAACGCTTCTCCAAATATCCACCAAATTTAAATCTTTCATCATGGCCCCAATTTGTATCACCATCTTTGATTTCCTTATACTTTTTGGAGATCTATCCAATGAAGGATCCAAAATGCAATTAAAATCTTCCCCGACTAGAATATTTTCATTAGCTTAATTTAACAAAAAAGCTTCTGAAATAAACCATTCATCATCTATATGAGGTGCATAAACTTTAAGCAATATCCAAGATTCAGCAAAAATTTTACAGTTTACCCTCAAAACACTCCCAGCATTTCCTTCCAATGATTTCAACTCAAATGGCAAACTCTTATGAATTAAAATTGCTACACCTCTCGCCTTAGAATTAAAAGAAGAAAACACATGACCAACCCACTCTCTCTTCAATTTCAAATGTTCTTTTTCAGTCAAATGTGTTTCTTGAAAAAAGCAATATCAACTTTCATTTTTACACACACACACACACACACACACACACACACACACACACACACACACACACACACACACATATACATACATATATACATACATATAGGCCAATACTCCCTTCTGCTTAATTGGATTGTTCAACCCCTGAACATTAAAGGTTGCAAATTTCAAATTAGATATTCCTACAAACTAATAATATATTCACACACTACAAAATATTGCTCCCCTTATAAATCCTTAAAATCGTAAACGTCAAATTGAAAAAAATAAAGAAAAATCACCGCTAAAAAAAATCCAGCCAAAGGTAGTAACGCCCTAAAAATCTGGGTGTGATAAAGCCCACGAGTGTCTGATGACTATCAAAGATTTCAATGCCATCCACTTCTCCCCCCCCCCCCCAGCCAGACGTATGTATATTGTTTAAATAAACACAATCAAATATAGTACACATATTCAACTGATTCAAGCCCCAATATCAAGAAGATTTTGTGTCAGTTCTTCTTTCTTTCCATTTTTTCCATGCTTCCCATTCCCATTGGCCCTTCTTTTAGGTGACAACGATGAAGACTGACCATTCCCTCGCAAATCTGACAACAAATTAGCAAAAATTAATGCATCATGATGATTTTCAAAAAATTGGGATTGAAAATTTCTGTAAAAAACTTTCAACACCACAGGATAACGAAAAGCAAATTTATAACCCTTCCGCCACAATACTTCTTTAGCTGAATTAAATTCCCGAAGTCGTCCAATAATTTCTTGACTCAAGTCCACGTGAAAGAATATTCTATTATTTTGAATCATCATTGGAGTTTGACTTTGTCGCGCTTTCTGCACCCCAGTCGCAATATAATTTCTCTATCTTAGTATTTCAAACAATGAATTAAAACCGTCTGTGGTGACTGTACTGGAAACGGCTTCTTCCTTAATGCTCTATGTGCTCGATCCAACTCCAGACCTTCCAGAAAAAACTCCTTGCCCAACACCATTTCTTAAAAAATTTTAATCGAGTCAGAACCTTCAATATCTTCTGGAAGACCCACTATTTTTATATAATTCCTCTGAATTTGATTTTCCAATGAATCAATCTTCTTCAATCATTCCTTTTTCTGAATCCCCCAGTCCACAAAAGTATCCTCCACTTTTTCCATTTTTCCCCATTACGTTCCACTTGATTTTTTACATTCAAAAAAGAGATGCTTCAATTTTTTTTGAAATTATCTTGTACAGAGTCTACTGATTTTATACATCTATTAACATCACTTTTAACTACAGTCATATCTTTCTTCATATTTGTAATCGTTTCACACATAGTACTCATTTTAGTTTTCACTTCCAAAAATCCTTGAATCATCTGCTTTGACACATTCTCCATTTGGTAAGCAATCCCTTCCAAAACAGTAAACACAGAATCCATCACCTCCCTTTGAGGCCTATCTTCTCTAGTCTCAGCCCTTATTTCTTCCTGTGTACATTCCAGTGAAGTCAAATCCTCTTATTCAACCACAACTGGTCCTTTTCCGGTGCGGCTGCAGGTCTGGACACCTGACAACGGTGCACTGACCTCGTCAGGCCACCATCGCTCAGGTTCCCCCACAGCCCACACATTTTCCAGTAATTCACGCACCCTCAGAGCACCGTATGCCCAGCAGAACCATCGATCGCGCAGGTGCATCCTCCGACGCTACACTGCGCACCACCGGACCACTAAACAACGTTGTGGGCTCAAGGGCTCCTCTCTCGGCTGGACTGCCTGAGCGCCCAGCTTCACGAGCGCGCAAATCAGTGCTAGCCAAGC